>NW_016807423.1:2981656-2993112 GCF_001698545.2 Rhinopithecus bieti | reverse complement strand
TGGAGGCGGCGGCCCCGCCCCCGGCCCCTGCGGTGGAAAAGTACCGGGGCGCCGAGGTCCCCGCCCCACGGCCCCGCCCCCGGGCCGGCTCCGGCCCCTCCCGGCCCTCGGGGCAAGCCCCACTCTCCCGCCCGGCCCCGCCGCCTGCTCGCGATCTGCAGTGGCTGCCGGGTGCGGAGCGCCGGCCGGGGGTGGGCGCCCAGGGCTGCTAGGCCGCTGCCCTCACCTGCGGCCGCCCGGCCCCGCCCTAGGCGTGCCGGTAATGAGGGTTGGGGTGGGGAGGGCACGGATTCTTTCCAGGGTAGCAGCCCCCAAAGAACTCCTCGCTCGCTCGCAGTCCCTTCCCAAAGCCGCGGCCAGAGCGCGGACAAAGAGAGGCTGAGTGCGCCAGGACTCTCCCGCGCGGCTTCCCAGGTCCCGCGGGCGCACGGGCACGGGGACCGGCACCGGCGCCGGGAGGGCAGATAGGGAGGCAGTCCGGCTAAAGGGACCAGATAGGCAGCCAGGCTAGCGGGCGCTGAGAGGCGTTGGAGCGAGCGGGAGCCCGCACGCTAGGCGCAGGCACGGCCGACTATCGACCCCCTCAGGCCCCCAGAGCGCAGAACCACTGGCTCTCCGGACGGACCGTGCCACGCTCTGGCTCCGGCGCTACCCGCACAGCCTGCGCCCGCCGCCCCCGATCGAACCGGCGTCTGGCGCCCCCCACCCCCACCCCACGCAGGAGCTCCCCTCCTTCCCTCTCCCTCCCGCTTCAGCTCCTTGGTGACAGCGGTGACACCCAGCCGCGCGCACCTACCGCGACCTTTGCGGCGAGACAGACATCCCGGTGCGTGCACCCACACTCTTACCCACAGATGCCCGCATACATGCGCGATCACACACACACACACACACGCGCACACGCTGGTCCTGGGGCTCAGCCCCGCGTCGGCTCAGACCGACGGCAGGACCGACGGAGGCGCGGGCCCCAGCGTCCCCTTCCCCCAGCCCCCTTACCATGCTGCAGCCCACTGCCCAGGCGTGCTGGGTCCGCACCGCGGTGCGCCCAGGTGGCTTTCTTAAAGTGAAAGTTGCATCAGCTTCCCGAGGCTCTGTGCCGCGCCCGCCCCGCCGCGCCGCTCGCAGCTCTTCCACAGCCTGTTGTGTTTTGGTTTCGGGGAGGCGGGGGCTAAGAGTTTGGTGAAAGTTTGAAGAGTGGAGAAGGCTTGGGAGATCTAGCCAAGTCCCTCCCCTACCCGAAGAGCTCCCCTGGCCGTCCTCCCCTCTCCATCCCATCCCCTCCCCCCGTGCAGACTTCTCAGGCTCCTCCTCCCAGGGAATAAAATTACAAGTCTCTCCAGCTTTCAGATGATTGATCCCCATGAACCCCTGGGAGTGGGCTCCACAAAGGAACCCCCTTCTCCGCCCCTGGCTTGCTGCCCTCCAGCTGGGGCCCTTGAGCAAGCAGATGTGGTCCCCTTCGGGCTAGGGTGGAATAAAGCCAGAAGGCCTGGGGCACTTTGGGGGGCTGAGGCTGGAGTTAGCCCTCCAGGCCCCTGGCCTTCTGCGCCTGCGTTTCCCCTAGAGAGAAGTCAGAGCAAATTCCATTCCCTTTGGAGCAGAGCCGCTAGAGACTGTGGGCACTGCTGGGTAAGGCCTAGGTCCTACTCCTTGGAACTAGAGGGCTCCCTGGAGCCCTTTCTCAAATTTACCTCCTGGACCACCGGCTTGGTCAGCTCTACTTTTGAGGTGGTGTTACAGGGGCTGCAGACACCAACCTGGGATCCCTCCTCCTTCCACGGTGAGACAGACCTGGGTTACAATCTCAGCTAAAAAAAAGTCTTTGCCAAAAGGAGCTTTGTGAGCCTCGGTTTCCTCCTCTGTGAAATGGAGAGAAGGGGCTAAGGAAATGCATGTGTGTGTATATAAAGCCCATTGCTCCAGGCTGCCTCTGGGGAGTGGTGCCTGGCATTTGGAATGAGGCTCCCACATTTGCATACCTTGTGAGAGCCACCACCTTTCAGGGAAAGTGGCCAGTTAGTACTGTTGGAGGAACTGGTTTTTGCCCCAACCTGAGTGGGGCATCTGCTCAGGGAAGGGGCCCAACCTACAGAGGCAATTTCTACTTTGGACCCTGAGTCCTCACCATTTTCTGGTCAGGAAACAGTTTAATTTTTTTCCTTGGGACTGTCAGCCTCCAATACATGCCAAACTCACGTGAAACCAATTGTTGAGTGAGATTGCAGTTTATTAATTTATCAGAGGCACTGAGCAAGATAACAGGCATCAAGCCCAGGCATTCCCTGCAATGCAAGCTCTTTCAGGCCACACGCAGTCCATTCCACAAACCTTTCTCAGAGCCAAAGTACAAAGACAGCTCTCTGTCGTCTCCTATTCACATTGGATCAGATCTGGGAAGACACCTTAGTCTTATCAGCAAGATTATTTTCATTTTCACTTTGTCCCCAAACCTAGTAGATATAGTATGCTTGGGATTTTTATTCTACAAACCAAGTGCAGGTGTTTCTTGTGTGAGTTGTGTGCACACACACCTGGATCTGGGCAACCTGTTGTGTCTGTGCCCCCAGACGCCTGAGCCCCTGATTGTGTATTTGTGTAGGTGCATCTGTGGAAGACTGTGTGCACTGCAGCAGGTCTGTGTAGTTGTGTGTGTGCCCAATTCCTGGGACTGGGCAGATGGGGTCCAAGCCCTCTACATCTCTCCTGCCAGGACTTAACTTCCTCCATAAATTGTTTTTAGGATCTTCCTCCTTGCCTCCTCCCTAGGGCTCATCAAAAGGGATACTACCCCAGGGAAGGCAGATGGAGGATGTTGAAGAGGCCCCCAAGTAGAGGAAGGCAGACAAGGAAGAGTATGAAGGGGAAAAGGCCTCCCTCCTTCTCCCTTCCAGCAGTAGGCTGGGGTGGGGACAGGCCTAGAAGAGGGCACTCAGCGCTAAGAACACAGTGAAGATTCTGAGAGTTTTCATGGCTCAGGGAATCCATATGAAGGGAGGCAGGTGTAGGGTGCTGAGAGCAAGACTTCCAGGATGCCCTCAAGCCAGGGGCTTGGGGCCTGGGCAGTTAGAAGAGAGGGGGATGGGTGCTCAGGGGCCAGCGCTCTGAGGCTCCGTCAGAAAGAGGAAGGCTTGGGGACTAACCTGGGGACAGGGAGGCAGCCTAGCACTTTAGCCCGTGGGGTGAAGAAAAGAGAACATTTTCCTTGGAGTGTTTAGGAAGATTGGGGATGTTGGCCAGAGGGCTTTATTAAACTAACACTGGCAGGGCACAAAGTCTATTTGTATACATAGAAACAGATTCATGGATGTGTGTTTTACCCACCTTGACCCAGAAAGAGCTTCAGGAAACCGCACAGTGAGCTGTGTCCTGAGGAGGCACTTGTGAGAAAGATTCTGGTTTGAAAAGCCATCTCCTTGAGACAGGGACTAGAGAGGCTGTTTTTTTCCAATCAGAATGAGGCCCAAAGGAGGCAGGTTTGGGCCCAGCCCAGGTCAGAGCTGGGATAGCCTCCGTCCCTGGCTGTGAGCCCCTGGCTCTGAGCAGCTGGCCGGCAGGGTGGGAAGGGCATGGCCAGCCTGGGCCACTGTGGGGCGAGCAGGGGGATCAGGATTGAGGACAGACTGGGGCGGGGGAGGGGATGGGGGGACTGATGGGGTCAGCCAGTTTGACTGGCCTGCTTCTTCCTGGGGCAGGGCCGCAGCGGGCCGGGGGGCCCACCCACTGCAGGCTGAGATGTGTCTCAGGAGCCTCCAGTTACCGCAGCCAGTGGAGCTATTTCCTGGGAGGGCTGCATCCAGTGTCAGAGCCCCCGGGGGGGCTGGCTGGTTTCCTCCAGTGGTGTCATCAGCCTGCAGGATCAAGGCCTCTGTTTTGGGATGCACGTAAGTCAGTTTAGGTGTGTGTCTAGTAGGAATACGAATAATGCCAGACTTGGGCCACTTCTGGTGGTCACTGCAAGACCTGGGAGCCCTGGGCACCTTGATGGATGGGTCCTGGGGACCTGCTGAGAATGTGGGGGAAGGTGGACATTGCCTGTAGTTGAAGCCAGGCATGGCTAGGGGTCTCCACCTCCTTAGAACCCCAGCCTCAGTAGCCGGGAAGCATTACTGGGAGGTGCCTGCCTGGGCTCTGCTCTCAGATTCCTCCTTTCTTGAACCTGGAGCCCAGTGGTCAGTGTCTGGCACCTCCCCTGCCCTGTCCCAATGCAGAGAAGCGGGTTAGATTGGTTCCAGATCCGAGAACTGTCTCTGGGGCTCCAGGTATCCCTTAGACCATCCTATTGTGGTTTCTTTCACCCTGAAACCCTGCCACCCCAGCCCCGCCACCCCAGCTCCGGGGCAGCAGAAGCCAATCACGGGGCTCAGAACAGGGGTTCCAGGCCGGACCTCCGTGGCTCCAGGTAAAATCCGGCATATGGACAGGAAGGATTGACTTTGGCCTTGTCCCAGGGGCAGCCCCAATCTCAGGAGCTTTCAACACCCAGACTCCTAAATAGCTCTGAGCTCCCGAAGTCCCGAATTCCCAATGTCATGGGTGCTAGAGCACCCAACACTGTAAAGGACCCAAACCCCAGAGCCCCCAGTGCCCAATTCCCAGGGGGCCTGGGGTACCCAACATCCAGACCACCCCATGTTCATAACCTCCCATTTTCAGAGTGCCAGTGTTTCAGTTCACTGGACCTAGAGGGAGGGAGTGGGGCCCCTGCATTACCAAGGTCCCTTCAAGGACCTGTTATCTGAGGAGTGGCCGTGACTGAAGTTGGGGCTGGGGTAGTGCTGGCAGCTTCCTCGATGCTCCCATCCTGGGTCTGGAGAGGTCGAGCAGACTTGCAGGTGGGATGGCATTTCCTCTGGCCTCAGCCCTGCCTGGTCACAGGCCCTGTGGCATTTAATGTCCGTTTATTCACTCACCAAATATTAGTGCGCATCTGCCATGTGCTGGGAATTGAGCTACTCTCTGGGAGTACAACCGTGAGAGAGAAGGGGTTCCTGTTCTCCCAGATGGATCAGGTGATGACATTGTGCCTGAGCTGGTATGTCCGTGTGGCTCAGCTGTCTGTGGTCCATGTGTGGCTGCGGGCATGGCTATGAGAATGAATGGCTGTGTGATGGTGTTGGCGTGAGGCTGTGCCTGCAGCCCACAGCAGCAAGTTAATGTGTGTGACTATAATGGCGGGTCTGGCAATGTCTGTCTGTCTAGCCATCCTAATAATCCCTCTTTGCCTCACTGCTATTTCAAGGATTGGAAGTAAGGCCCCCCTTCCCCTCAGACCCGAGGTACAGAGGGTCAGGCCTCCCTGTAGGGAGGAACAGACTGGTTCCTGAGCTAGAGACTGACCCCAGAGCTGCCCTGCAGCAGGGCTAAAGATTTCTCCCACTGCTCCTGCCCCTGCTGGACCCAGAGCCTCTTTGGATTGGGAAGACAGGAAGAGGGGTGGCTATAAGCCGAGCAGTTGACACCAAAAATAGCCATCTGCCCTGGGGAGGATCCTCTGGCACCACTCCCTCCTCCACTCCAGCCCAACCCGGCCCACTGACCTAGAGCCTCGGTAGAGCTCCTGTCTGACTCCACTTCCCCATCTCCTATCTGAGTAACCCTCTCAGACTCAAAGGAGGGACAGAGCAATGATGTCATTACAAATGATGACATCATAAAGAGCTCTGGCATCACAAGGAGCGACCCAAGGCCCCCGGGCGGGGCTCCATCTGCTGGCAGCTCCCCAGCAGGGATGGCAGGGCTGGATAAGCCCTGTGCGGGGCCCTGCCTTATCTGTCCCCCACACATATGTGATAAGCCTCTTACCATGGGCTGGCCCAGGGAGCAGGTGGGGAGCAGGCCGGAAGAGGGGAAAGGCCAGCTGGGGCTGGCTGAACTCCAGGGAAGAAAGCCAGGGTCAGGCAGAACCCCAGCAAGGGGAGATGCGGGGTCACTGTTGGGGGCAGTGTGGAGCTGTGGTTAGGGCCATGGATTCTGAAGCCAGGCTGTCTGCATTTGTATTCCAGGTCTCCACTTAATGGCTATGTAAGCAGACCTCACTTCCTCAATATTCCTCACCAGGAATACTATTAATATTAGCAGTGACTATCAACCACGGTATTGTTGTGGGGATTAAAGGATTTAATGTGTGTGAAATCGGCACAGAAGAGGGCCTGGCTCATAGACAGCACTCATCCATCCTCCTTCCTAGATCCGATCTTCCCCGGTAGCTGCCCACCATACCCAGAGGCACACTTGGATGGCCGGGGCCTAGCTGGGGTTTCCAAAAACTGCCCAGCCCCACACACATCCCACACCTACCCTGTCTGTACTCACCCCGAAACTCCCCAGGAATCCTGGCCTTTTCGGCATATTTTCTTCCAGCAGTCTCCCCAGACACATTGTGGCCCTGGTGCCCTCTGGTGACAAAAGCCATACATGGCAGTTACAGCTGCATCCCCAGGACACATTGGGCCAGACAAGGTGCTGCCCCTTGTCTGATTATTTTATGCCATCACATCAGGCTTTCAAAGTAGGAATTACCTGCATTTTCTAGAATGAGAGCTCAGGCAGGTTAAATAATTGGCTGCAGGTTACAGAACTAATAAGTGGTAGAACGTGAACTTGAATTCACGTTGGCCTGTGTCCAAAACCTGAACTTGAATTCAGGTTGGCCTGTGTCCAAAAGCTATTATTTCACCCCATGCACAATATACTTGGGGGGATGTGCTGGCATGGCCACAGGGCCCAGTAGATGTTTTACATTATGAGCCACTCTGCTAGTTTGAGTATACCTATGGTTGAATGTATGGCCATTGAGATTCTCCATCTGTGAATATAGAATAGTGTGACCTGGTGTGTTGGCTTTTTTGTGACTTTGGTGTGGCTGTGTGATTGTATTGTGTGAGTGCAGCCATGGTTGGGCTTGTTGTGAGAGATTAGCCGTGGCGTGTGGGGCTGGCCTGACTGTGTGTGTGTGTGTGTGTGTGTGTGTGTGTGTGTGTCAGTATGACTGTGTTGTGGAGGGATGTATAGCCAGTGGGATTGTGTAGGGAAAGGTGACGAAGGGCCCTGAGTTCCCAGCGCCACTTGCCTTTTTGGTCCTAGGCCTGCATCTGCTCACCATGACTGCATGATGGATGGCTTCACATGCCGAACACACTCCCAGGGGACTACTCGGTTTCTCCTTCCCCCAGCCCCCCTTTTACTTTTCGAGGAAGTAAAGCAAATAGTGCAGATGGAGTCGGTCTTCCTTTTTTCCATGGGATATTTATGAAAGCATTTTACATGCCTTTGAGTGATATCTAAAAAGAAGTGTCATTTTTAAAAAGTCAATGTGACTATTCTAATTAATTTGAACATCAATTCTCAGGGTGTTGATTGCAGATCCCTGGGAATCTTTAAGACTCTTACAGGAGATACACAAGGCAAAAGCTATTTTCCTAAGAATACTAAGTTGTTATTTGCCACTTTCACTTTATCGATATTTGCACATTACGTAAGAGCAACAGTGGGTGAAACTGTTGGCACCTAAGCATAAATCAAGGCACGGCACCCAACTGTACCAGTAATCTTTGTATTCTTCTCCACCGTGGTGCGTGAATAGTAACAATAGGAGGAAAAAAAAGGGCCAGTTTTGCCGTATTTATTTATTTTTATTTTTGTGATGAAGTCTCACTTTATCACCTAGGCTTGAGTGCAGCGGCGCGATCTAAGCTCGCTGCAACCTCCACTTCCTGGGTTCATGTGATTCTCCTGCCTCAGCCTCCTGAGTAGCTGAGATGACATGGGCGCACCACCACGCCTGGCTAATTTTTGTATTTTTAGTAGAGACAGGATTTCACCATGTTGGCCAGGCTGGTCTTGAACTCCTGACCTCAAGTGATCCACCCACCTGAAACTCCCAAAGTGCTGGGATTGCAGGATTGAGCCACCATGCCCAGCCTCAGTTTCACTTTAAAAGTCCTTGGTGAAGCAGTAAAATTATTATTATTTTTATTTTTAAAGGCATCTGTTTTTTGTTTGTTTGTTTTATACTTTAAGTTCTAAGGTACATGTGCACAACGTGCAGGTTTGTTACATAGGCATACATGTGCCATGTTTGTTTGCTGCACCTATTAACTCGTCATTTACATTGAGTATTTCTTCTAATGCTATCCCTCCCCCAGATTCCACCTCACGACAGGCCTCAGTGTATGATGTTCCCCTCCCTGTGTCCAAGTGTTCTCATCGTTCAGTTCCCACCTATGAGTGAGAACGTGCAATGTTTGGTTTTCTGTCCTTGTGAAGCAGTAAAATCATTGTTTTGTGATTTCATGTATCAGTAGTTATTTTATTTTTATTATGGATTGGTATTTCATTGTACAGACACATAATTTGCTTAAACATTTACATGTTGATGGACATTTAGGCTGTTTCCAGTTTCTTGGTATTATGAATAAAATTGATATGCACATTCACATGCAGATCTCTGTGTAGACGTATATTGTCATATCTCTTGAATTAATACTTTGGAGTGGGATTGTTGGAGCATATGATAGGTACTTTTATAAGAAATTTCCAGTTTCCCAAAGTTGTACTATTTTGCATTCTGATCAGCAATTTTGAGACTTCTAGTTGCTCTACATTCTCACCAACTTATCAACCTTTTAAACTTTAGCAATTGTAATAAGTGTACCATGGCATCTTACTGTGGTTTTAATATGCAATTTCCTGATGATTAATGATTTGAGCATCTTTTCATGGACTTTTTGCCATTCATATATCTTCCCTAGTGAAGTATTCATTCAAATCTTTTGACCTTTTTTTTTTAATTGAAATTATTTTTGAGACAGGGTCTCACTCTGTCCTTCATGATGGAGTGCAGTGGCACAAGGCTCACTGCAGCCTTGACCTTCTGGGTTCAAGCCATCCTCCCACCTTAGCCTTCTGAGTAGTTGGGACTACAGGCCTACACTACCATGTCTGGCTAATTTGTTTATTTTCTACAGAGACAAGGTCTCACTATGTCATCCAGGCAGGTCTTGAATTACTGGGCTCAAGTGATCCTCCCACCTCCCAAAGTGCTGGGATTATAGGCATGAACCACCATGCCTGGCCTTTTTGACCATTTAAAAAATGAGTTTGCATTATTATCACTGAGTTGTAAGAGCACAAATATTTTTCACAGTCTGTTTCTTATCTTTTCATTTTCTTAACAGTGCCTTTCAAAGAACAGAAGTTTTCATTTTGATAAAATAAATTATTTTTTCTTTTATAGTTTGTACATTTTGAGTCCTATCTAAGAAAATATTTACCCAACTCAGGGCCCTCAAAGATTTCCCCTTATGTTTTTGTCTAGAAGTTTTATAACGGTAGCTATTACTTTAGTTCTATGATCCATTTTGCTTTATTAAACTGTGCAAGGGAAGAAGTTGAGCTTTGTTTGTCTTTGTTCTTGTTTTGATTACGGATTTCCAATTGTCCCAGCACTGTTTGTTGAAAATACTGTCCTTTTTCTATTGAATTAACTTGTGATCTTTGTCAAAAGTCAATGGATTGTGAAGATGGAGGTGGTGGCTCATGCCTGTAATCCCCACACTATGAGAGGCTGAGGCAAGAGGATCACTTGGGGCCAGTAGTTTGAGACCAGCTTAAGCAACATGACAAGACCCCATCTCTACAAAAAATAAAAAAAGAGATCAGTGGACCATATATATACAGATCTATTTTGGATTCATGCCTGTAAGATACTGAGCATCGGCTGGGCGCAGTGGCTCACGCCTGTAATCCCAGCACTTTGGGAGGCTGAGGCAAGGCGGATCACCTGAGCTCGGGAGTTTGAGACCAGCCTGACCAACATGGAGAAACTCCATCTTTACTAAAAATACAAAATAGCTGGGCATGGAGGCACATGCCTGTAATGCCAGCTACTCAGGAGGCTGAGGCAGGAGAATCACTTGAATCCGGGAGGCGGAGGTTGC
Organism: Rhinopithecus bieti; assembly: GCF_001698545.2. Classification (NCBI taxonomy): domain Eukaryota; kingdom Metazoa; phylum Chordata; class Mammalia; order Primates; family Cercopithecidae; genus Rhinopithecus; species Rhinopithecus bieti. Next base: position 2,983,174 of record NW_016807423.1, on the reverse strand, counting down.
AGTGAGCTGAGATTGAGCCATTGCACTCCAGCCTGGGCAACAAGACTGAAACTGCGTCTCAAAAAAAAAATAAAATAAATAAAAGATACTGAACATTTTTTGATCTATATGTCTTTATGTCGGTACCACACTGTACTGATTATTTTATATTGTCTAGAAGAAGCAGTAACATTATTAACTTTACTAAGTCTTAAGCCTTGATTATATGTCTTTGAAATATGTTGTGTGACAAAATGGGAAGTATGCTTATCTCAAGGAAAAGCACTTACTCAATTGAATTGTGAACTGAATGCACCAAACAACAGTTTTACTTAAAAGAACAAATGACAAACTATAGTTATCAGACTTGGGTCTTTGGCATACTTTTTCTCAAAAGTGAATCAAGTGAGCCTATCAATGCAAGGAAAAGAAAATTAGTGTTTGTTGCCAATGACAAAATTAGCGTCTTCAAGTGAAAATTAGGATTTGGAAAACTGATATCTACCTACAGTGAGTTTGAAAGCTTTCAATTCTAATGAGACCAGTGATAGCATTGATGAGTGTGCTTTTTAAAAAATATTGTATAATGAAATGTGTCAACATTTGGGAGATCTGCATAACTCGGTGAACCAATATTTTCCAAATGACCAATACGTACTGTTACAAAATCATGCGTGAATAAAAGATCTATTCAAAGTGCAAGGCAAACCAGTGGAGTGTAACGTTAACAGAGTATGAAACGTCCACGTAGTAACTAACCTTTAAGAAACTACCACCTCGAGTTTTGGTATGGAAGAAAGAACAATAGCCACAATTCACTGAAAAGGCTATTAAAATATTCCTCTCTTTCCCAACTACATACATCATGAAGCTGAGTTTTCATCACATATTTTAACCAAAGCAACCCATTGCAACAGGTTGAATGCAGAAGCAGCTGAGAATCTAGCTGTCTTCTACAAGCCAGACAGTAAAGAGATTTGCAAAAGTGTAAAACGATGCCACTGTTCTCACTAACATTTTGGTTTTAGAAAATATACAGCTATCTGGCTGGGCGCAGTGTCTTATGTCTGTAATCCCAGCACTTTGGGAGGTAGAGACGGATGGATCACCTGAGGTCAGGAGTTCTAGACCAGCCTGGCCAACATGGTGAAACCCCCTCTCTACTAAAAATGCAAAAATTAGCCAGGCGTGGTGGCAGGTGCCTGTAATCCCTGCTACTCAGGAGGCTGAGACAGGAGAATTGCTTGAACCCAGGACGCGGAAGCTGTTGTAGTGAGCTGAGATTGCGCCATTGCACTCCAGCCTGGGCGACAAGAGCGAAACTGGGTCTAGAAAAAAAAAAAAACAAAAACACAACAGAGAAAAGAAAATATACGGCTGTCTTTCATAGGTGTATTTTCAGTTAAAATATAATAAAAATATAGCTATTTTGAATTAATATATATTTTAACTTTCAGTTTTAATTTTGAATCCATTTGAAGATCATGAGATAAAACCACTTAAAATCTTTGGGTTCTTAATTTTTTTTTTTTTTTTTTT
>NW_016807423.1:2967225-2981272 GCF_001698545.2 Rhinopithecus bieti | reverse complement strand
AAAAAAAAAAAAAAAAAAACTTGCCAGGTGCAGTGGCTCACGCCGGTAATCCCAGCAGTTTGGGAGGCTGAGGCGGGCAGATCATGAGGTCAGGAGATCGAGACCATCCTGGCTAACACGGTGAAACCTCATCTCTACTAAAAATACAAAAATTAACTGGGCATGGTGGCAGGCACCTGTAGTCCCAGCTACTCGGGAGACTGAGGCAGGAGAACGGCATGAATCCGGGAGGCGGAGCTTGCAGTGAGCGAAGACTGTGCCACCGCACTCCAGCCTGGGCAACAGAGTGAGACTCTGTCTCAAACAAAACAAAACAAAAACAACTTGATGTTTTTTGCCCTAAACCTTTGTTCATATTAATGTACTATTAAAGAATAAGTTTATTTTACCACTACATTACAGTGCGTATGAGCTACTGGTTTTTAGCATGTTCCCAGCGTGGTTGGCAGCATCTCTCTCCCTCGTGGAAGGTGCGTGTTGTCACCTGCTCCCCACACAGCCCCTGGTTTTCTCCCTCGGTGAGGGAGAAAAATGGATCTCTTCATAGTTACTGCCTCCAGGACATGTGACACCAGCTGGCCCACCATGGGTTTGAAGCAATTTCTGGTGATCTTGGTTAATTCTCTCTCTTCCATTTCCAAGCACACTACTTATTTATTTATTTATTTATTTATTTATTTATTTATTTAGAGATGGTCTTGCTCTGTCACCCAGGCTGGAGTGCAGTGGTATGATCACAGCTCACTGCTGCCTCAACCACCCAGACTCAAGTGATCCTCCCACCTCAGCCTTCTGAGTAGCACGTGCCACCATGACTGGCAGGTGCTAAAAACTCATTGTTTTTTGTTTTATTTTGGAGAGACAGGGGTCTCACTGTGTTGCCCAGGCTGGTTTCAAACTCCTGGACTCAAGTGATCCACCCACCTTGGCCTCCCAAAGTACTGTGATTACAGGTGTGAGCCACTGTGCCTGGCCCTCTAAGCACATTTGTAAAAAAGCTATTATTTTTGTGCACTTTCTGTGTTAAGAACTTTATATTCATTTTCTCATTTAATCCTCACAATGACCCTGTGAGCTAGATACTGTTATTATTCCCATTTTATAGATAAGAAAACCCAACCTCGGAGAGATGAGGAGAAACCTGTCGGTATGTAACTGACCTTGAATCCTCTCTAATGCATAGATAAAAATTAAAGGTGACCTTAAATCCCTTTCAATGTATACATTTAAAAAGGTGTTCATCTAAAGTTTAGTACTTTAACGATTGTTCTTAGTAACAAATGACCACTAAAGGGTTAGTAAAAAATTACCACACCAGCACAGATCCCACACCCTTAAAACTGAGCCCCAGCGGAGCCCTCACATCGGGTCCTTACCCCTGAGTCCTCTGAAGCCCCGTACAGTGTTCAGGACATGTGTGCCCCAAACCTGAACCCTTATACTGCTGTCTTGCCTAATTTTTTTCCCAGAACCTTAATACTGGGTCTTCATACCCATTTTCCTCACTGGGACCTCCCCGAGCCCTTACTTGAGGCAACATTCGTGAGCTCTTCACCTGAGTCTACACATTTGAGCTGCTGGTCAGCCCTGACACCAGAACCCCACGCTTGAACCACTTAACTAGCAGCAGAGTCAGACTCTGAGACCCATCCCTTTAGAGGGAGCAGCAGAGGAAGTGGGAGCTGGAGGGGAAGGGAGTGGTGGGGATAGGCGTGTGAGCTGGGAGAAGCAGGCATGGGGGAGAACCCTGGGCTGTCAGTCCCTAGCTATGGTCGGGAATGTTCCCAGACAGCACTGACTTTTCACCCCCACCAGCCGCGGTGCGAGGATTGACTGTCTCTGCCATCCCCGCTTCTGGGACCAGAAGCCACCTCTGGAGCAACTGGGGCATCCCCATGGCAACCATGCCAGGCCAGCTTGGGAGAGGCGTGAGACTCCTTCACAGCCTTTTATTGCCCTAAAACATAGGTTGACTCTCATCCTGGCAACCCTTGGGGCCCTGCAGATCACAGTGTCCGGAGAGAAGGGGCCGTTGCTCCTAGCAGGTCTCCTGATTCAGGAAAAAGCGTTTCTCTGGTCTCAGCCAGATCCTTCCTGGCTGATTTACTGGGAAACCCAAGCTCTCTGTCCTGGGCCCCCAGCCCTTATCAACACCCTCCTCATGCATTCTGGCAGAAGAGCAAGAGGGAGTGGAGACAGTCTGAACTCTTTCCTCTGCCCACCTGGGTATGGGCTTGGTGAGATACTGAGGGCGGGGCGTCGTTACCTGAGTCTGTGGAGGGAGGGGTGACTACAGTGTGGTGGAGGCAAGGCCACTCAGGGCTTTGTGACCTAGACAGAGGCTTTATGTGGGTGATTAGCTGTCACGTTGGGTCTAAGCTCCTTACCCTCAGAACCTAGCTTTCCTGCCTGCCTCCAGGGCTAATCCAGAGGTGGGGGAGGGGCTAAAGACACTGGGCTCTGCCAGGGGCCTTGGTAGGTGCCAGTGACCCATTCTGTGTAACCAGCTGTGGCCTGTTCTCTGTGTTTTTCTGCTTTTGTGGGTTTCTGTGGCTCTCCCTGCCTTTGAATATGTGCACCTGTGTTTCCTTCTGTCCCTCTCTCCATGTATGCCTTCTGTCCTGTGAACAGCTCTGTGACCCTGACTCTGGGAAGCTGTGGTGGTTGGCAGAAGGCAGGGACACCACAGGGTAATGGGTCACACAAGTCTCAATGACCGAACTGTAGTTGACAGAAAGTCTTGGGGACACCGATTTGTAGCTGGCGTGGGGTTTTAGATAACACAAGGTCCAGGTGGCAATGCATTCGGGGTGACTCAGGGTTTGAGGGACATGGGATTATTTGTAGTTGACACACAGATTAGGTGAGCCTGAGCTGTGGCAAATACAGAGTCATCTAGGTGACTCAGTGACAGCAATTCAAAAAGAACCAGAAGGCAGCAGAACAGTAGCAGTGGCTCTCCACCCACCCTGGAATGCATGGCGTGTCTGGAGGCATTTTTGGTTGTAACACCTGAAGACGGGGGTGCTACTAGCATCTCGGGGGGGCAGAGGCCAGGGATGCTGTTCACTATCCTACAGTGCACTGGAAACTCCCCAACAACAAAGAACCATCTGGCCTAATGGACTGTAGACTCTGAAGCCAACTACCCAGGGTGAAATCCCAGCTCTTGCACTCTGTGGCCGTGGGCAAATCTCCTCATCTCTAACATGGGGTACCCGGGTAATACCCATCTAAGGTTGTTGGGATTACTGAGCTGATGCTTGTGAAGTGTTCAAAATGCCAGTGCTGTTTATTGGTTCAGAGCTGGAGAAAACAAGAGTAGACCTGGATGGAGGAACACATCCAGGTTCCCCTTTCTCATTTTGGCTTCTACTTCACACAGATTTTTTCCATTGCCAAAGGCCACTTCAGTCTGACGTCATGTCAGTTTAATGGTATCAGAGGAAAAGAGAGAAGTGTTTCCCCGTTTCGATATAGTATTGCACTTATAAATTCCGAAGAATGGCTCTGCTTGGCTGAGCTTGGCCATGATCACCCGTAGTTTCTCAAGGTGCCATGGTTGAGATCGGAGCTGCCTGCCTGGAGGAAGGACAGGCTGTTTTCCGCAGGGGCGGGATGTTCTTACCAGAAGGACAGAAGGCAGTCGAGTGACCAGGATGACAGATGCTGTTATGCAAAGGTTGTCGGTGCACCTGGGTTGGCACAGCATCTGATCCAGGAGGATTACAGGTGACCTCGTGTTGTGGGACTGCCCTGTGAGCTAATCTACCAACCTCTCAGAAACATTCAACTTTCTCGACACTTCCTCCTCCGCCTGAAACCCTCTTCCCTAGCTTTTTGGACAGCACACTCCACCGACTGTCCTCCTTCTCCTCTGGCAGCACCTTCTGTCTCCTTTGCTGACTTCTCTTCTTGCCAAGCCTGGAAATGTCTGAGACTCAATTCCGGACTCTCTTCTCCTTTTTCTCTGAACCTTCCTAGGATGCTCATCATGACATCATGTTGGGGACTTGACATCACCATGATGGGACTATTTACACCCTGGAATTTGGAAACGCTACAAATCAGTGTCTTATTTTTCTTGAAGAGACAATAGTTAAACAGTGGCCAGCACCCACTGTCCAACACCACTGTCAAAGAAACTTTATTTTATCCAGACCTGGTCTTACCCGCAACACTATTTCACTCAAATTCTTTCTCAACATACTTTCACACACAACCCAGTGTTATCCCCAAACTGTTTGACCCCAGTTTAGCCCTGAGCCCATTTTCATCCAGAATGTGTCCCTCCCACAGTCATTTGCATCCAATGTTCTCTAGACACCGCCATCAGCAACACAGACTCACGCATAACTAAGCTGCACATAACCCAATGTCATCACTAGGTGATGTGTCAGATATGTGCCCTCCAGACCCTCCTAACACCATCATTGTCACCCAGTCTTGGTGTATGTAGACGTTTTCTTAATATTCTGTTTAGGATGATCTTATCATGGAACATAAGAAAAATAAAACAGATGTCAGCCTATGTATGAAAAATTCATCCGCAAGATTTGGTAAAGGACAATAATAATAATAATAATAATAATAATAATAATAGCTAACATACATTAATTGGGTACTTACTAGTACCAGGCCAGTTCTATGCACTTTTTTTTTTTTTTTTTTTTTTTTTTTTTTGAGACAGAGTCTCACTCTGTCCCCCAGGCTGGAGTCTGGTGGGGGCAATCACGGCTCACTGCAGTCTTGACCTCCTGGACTCAAGTGATTCTCCTGCCTCAGCCTTGCAAGTAGCTGGGACTACAGGTGCATTCCACTACGCCTGGCTAATTTTTTAAAATTTTATTTGCAGAGATGGAGTCTGCTGAAGTTGCCTAGGCTAGTCGCGAACTCCTGGGCTCAAGCAAGCCTCTTCCTCAGCCTCTCAAAGTGCTGCGATTACAGGCATGGTCCACCACGCCCAGCCTAAGCACTATATATATACACACACACATATGTGTATGGGTGTGTATATATATATATACATATGCACACTCATCTAATCTTCACAACAATCCTATGAAGTACATACTGTATGTTCTTCATTTTAACAGCTCAGGAAATGGATGTGCAGAGGTTAAGTAACTGGCTCAAGTTCATGTGGCTAGTAAATAGCAAATCTAGAATCTGATCTAGGCAGTGTGGCTTAAAAATATGCATTCTTAGCAGGGCACAGTGGCTCACGCCTGTAATCCCAGCACTTTGGGAGGCCAAGAGGCAGGTGCATCACTTGAGGTCAGGAGTTCAAGACCAGCCTGGTCAATATGGTGAAACCTGGTCTCTACTAAAAATACAAAAATTAGCTAGGTGTGGTGGCATGCACCTGTAATCCCAGCTACTCAAGAGGCTGAGGCAGGATAATTGCTTGAACTCGGGAGACAGAGGTTGCAGTGAGCTGAGCGAGATCGTGCCACTGCACTCCAGCCTAGACGACAGAGCAAGATTCAGTCTCAAAAAGAAAAAAAAAAAAAAAGAGCATTCTCCGTACTAGTCCTAGGTACAGACACGTTCTTGAAAGTATTTATGCTTACTTTTGTTGTTGTTGCCTCCTGTGATTAGAAAATATTATGTTTAGATATGCTTGTTTTTATTTTAAAATGTACAAGAAGAAGTAATGTTGTATTAGTCAGTAAGCCTCAGTCATAGAAATGTTTTCTTTGCAAAGGGTTGCCCATTTTTGTTTTTCTAAGATGAAGCAATTGTGCTCATAGCATTCAGCCACCCATTCCTCCAAATGGGCTAATGAGAGGTTGGTCGTGAATTTTGATACGATGACCTTGAGGAGACAGAACCATAAGCACTGGTCCTGGGGTGAAGGGTGGTGGGGTAGGGAGGGAGGAGAAGGACAGATGGTGGGAACCAGAACCAGGTCCAGACAGGCTCCAGCCTAGTCATGAGATGGGGCTGCCACGGTTGATAAATCCTTGAGGTTTGGTTGATGATCTGAGGCCCAGCTCAACTCTTGGCTTCCCCTGGAGCATTGCTGGGGAACCAGCACAGTGACATGAATGTCACTAATAGCCCATCTGCCATCAGTCACATCCATCTTCAGGGAAAGAATGCCTAGATCGTGAGAGCATCCTGCCCTGGGACCAAGGATTTGAGAATAAGGGCACGAGTCGGGGTGCTACTTCCTTCCTTGTTTATATCACCTATTTCCTTCTTAGATGCCTGGTACAAGGAATAATTAGATAGGAACACATGGGTAACTTAGATAGGGAAGAGGAAGATTCCCTTGGGAGTCCACAGACGCCATACTGCAACACATTGGCATTAGAAGCAGGATTGTAGTGTCCTCTAGTGGACACTTTGTGAATTTACATAGTATTATTTACTGGATGTGGCCGATAAAGGCGGGCTGAATCCAAAAAAGGGAAGATTGACATCCAGAGTGTTTGGAAAGTGGGACCATAAGAGAACAGTGTGTGTGTGTGTGTGTGTGTGTGTGTGTGTGTGTGTGTGCATACGTGTGTGTTGGAGGCTATGTGGCTTCTCCTAACTTCACCATGCAGAAGTCAAGGAAACGGTTACAGAGGCAAAATATGGGAGTAGCTAAAGGCAATGGCCCAGAGAGATGAAAAAATGTGAGAAAACCAAAACTTGGAGGTAGGAACTTTCCGCTTCTTTTGGAGTAGACTAAGGTGACTTAAGTAGGAAAAGAACGCATAGCCAGTAACTCTCCCAACAGAATTGGACTCGTGCCTGGGGTGATTCAGGATGTCCAGTTAAGCTGAGAAATACTGATTCCACGGATCCCCTTCATTCACTCAGAGCAGACAGAAGACCATGAGACTTCCTACCCACAGTGAGCTAAAAGGACACTTTTGTCGGAGGGGGGAAATAAAAGGGCTTTATGGGAAAGAAGATAAGAACAGATGAGTCAGAGGTTTCTGGTTAATGATGAGTATTTTTGTCTTAAAATGTGTGTTTTCTTCTTTGGAGAAGGTGCTGCGCTTTTTGTGTTTTGAGCTGGAGACTTTCTTTGATATGATTGGATTTGAAGCTAGTTGGTTACAAATGAATATCTGGGGCTTTAGGAAATATTCTTTATGTTTGGATGGCTTCTCCTAAGTACATAAATAAATTGTTTTATTATTAACCTAAGTTTCTCTTGGTGAAATTTTCTGTGTGTTTGGCCACAGTATAATTTGTTTAATTTTTGAACACAGTAAGATTTATCTACAAGTTAGAGGTGTTGCAAAGTTGATTTATTCTGATAATGACTCGTTTTCTTTGTTTTTGTGTGTGCACACAGTACATTGGGTTTAATAAGCTTTTTATTGAAGTAAATCATTCACACAGAAAAATTCATTAATCATAAGCATATAGCTTAATGTGTCATCACAACTTGAACACATCTGTGTAAACGTAACTGTCTTAGTCTGCTGGGGCTGCAATAGCAAAATGTGACAGACTGGGTGGCTTCAACAACAGACATTTATTTCTCACAATTCTGGAGGCTGGGAAGTCCAAGATCAAGGTGCTGGCGGAGTTGGGTTCTGGTGAGGGCTCTCTTCCTGGCTTGTAGATGACTGCCTTCTCACTGCGTCTTCACAGTGTAGAGAGAGCATGAGCAAGCTCTGGTCTCTTCTTCTTCTTCTTTTTTTTTTTTTTTTTTTTTTGACAGATTCTAGCTCTGTTGCCCAGGCTGGAGTTCAGTGGCATGATCTCGGCTCAGTGCAAGCTCCGCCTCCCAGGTTCACGCCATTCTCCTGCCTCAGCCTCCCGAGAAGCTGGGACTACAGGCGCCCGCCACCATGCCCGGCTAATGTTTTTTTTTGTATTTTTAGTAGAGACAGGGTTTCACCATGTTAGCTAGAATGGTCTCGATCTCCTGACCTCGTGATCTGCCCATGTTGGCCTCCCAAAGTGCTGGGATTACAGGCATGAGCCACCACACCAGGCCTTGGTCTAGAGGGCACTAATCCCATTATGAGGACCTTAACCTCATGACCGCATCTAAACCTAATTTCTTCCCAATGACCCCACCTCCTAATCCCATCACATTTGGGATTAGGGACGCAATGCATGAATTTAGGGGGCACACAACATTTAGTTCATAATAACCATCCAGCAAAGATGCCTCTCTTGTGCTACCTCCCAATCCCAGTCCTCTGCCCACACCAAGGTGACCACTAGCTTAACTTCTAACCACATAGAGGAGTTTTGCCTGTTTTTGAACTTCATATAGTTAGAATTATACTATATAATTCTATTATATTCTAACAGTATATATTCTTTTCTTTTGAGACAAGGTCTCACTCTGCCACCCAGGCTGGAGTGCAGTAGCACGGTCTCAGCTCACTGCAACCTCTGCTTCCCAGGGTCAGGCAATCCTCTGACCTCAGCCTCCTGAATAGCTGGGACTACAGGCATGTGCCACCATGCCTGGCCAATTTTTGTATTGTTTGTAGGGATGGGGTTTCACCATGTTGTCCAGGCTGGTCTTTAACTCCTGGACTCAAGCAATCCACCTGCCTTGGCCTCCTGTCCTCTGCCCACACCAAGGTGACCACTAGCTTAACTTCTAACCACATAGAGGAGTTTTGCCTGTTTTTGAACTTCATATAGTTAGAATTATACTATATAATTCTATTATATTCTAACAGTATATATTCTTTTCTTTTTGAGACAAGGTCTCACTCTGCCACCCAGGCTGGAGTGCAGTAGCACGGTCTCAGCTCACTGCAACCTCTGCTTCCCAGGGTCAGGCAATCCTCTGACCTCAGCCTCCTGAATAGCTGGGACTACAGGCATGTGCCACCATGCCTGGCCAATTTTTGTATTGTTTGTAGGGATGGGGTTTCACCATGTTGTCCAGGCTGGTCTTTAACTCCTGGACTCAAGCAATCCACCTGCCTTGGCCTCCTAAAGTGTTGGAATTACAAGTGTGAGTCACCGCACTCAGCCTATATATTGTTTTCAATCTATAAGGTTTATCTGTGTTGTTATGTGTAGTAGCAGCTTGTTCATTTCCATTGTGGTATACTATTCCATTGCATGAATATATAATAATTTATTGGCCGGGCGCGGTGGCTCAAGCCTGTAATCCCAGCACTTTGGGAGGCCGAGACAAGCGGATCATGAGGTCAGGAGATCGAGACCATCCTGGCTAACACGGTGAAACCCCTTCTCTACTAAAAAATACAAAAAACTAGCCGGGCGAGGTGGCAGGCGCCTGTAGTCCCAGCTACTCAGGAGGCTGAGGCAGGAGAATGGCGTGAACCCAGGAGGCGGAGCTTGCAGTGAGCTGAGATCCAGCCACTGCACTCCAGCCTGGGTGACAGAGCGAGACTCCGTCTCACGAAAAAAAAACAAAAACAAACAAAAAAAAAACAAAACAAAACAAAAAAAACCACAAAACTTTATCCATTCTAGCTTTTCAGTTTTAAATAATGTGTATCTTTTGGAGTAGACTAAGGTGACTTAAGTAGGAAAAGAACGCATAGCCAGTAACTCTCCCAACAGAATTGGATTCATGCCTGGGTGATTCAGGATGTCCAGTTAAGCTGAGAAATACTATACATCTTGGAGTACAGTTACTGTCTCCTGGCATGTGCACATCTTATCTACACCTTTAGTAGATAGCATCACATGGTTTTATAAAGTGGTTGTGCCAATTTATGCTGCCACCAGCAATGTGTGAGTTCAGCAATGATAAAAGTTATTTACACCACAGAAATTGGCAACTTTTACAAATCAGAGTTTCTTTCTTAGCCAGTTGTAAAATAATTGCCAGCACACCACTGCCAATGAGGCAGGAGGCAGGACTTGGACTCCGGACCAGATTGAGACTAGCTGAAAGGCAAAAGCACTAGCAAGAGGCAAAAGCACCTCTCCGTAGACATGCCGACCAGTGCCACGTCAGTTTACTATTGCCTTGGCAACAACTGGACACCACCCCTTTCTATGGCAATGACCCGACAACCCAGAAGTTACCACCCTTGTTCTAGACATTTCTGCATAATCCACCCCTAATTTGAATGTAATTAAAAGTGGCCGTAAATATGACTGCCAAGCTGCCCTGAGCTGCTACTGTCTACACACTGCCTGTGGGGTAGGCCTATTCTACAGGACCAGTCACGGAGCCCTAATACTACACTGCCTCCTCAATAAAGCTGTTTTCTTGGCCGGCTGCAGTGGCTCACACCCATAATCCCACCATTTCGGGAAGCCAAGGTGGACAAATCACTTGAGGTCAGAAGTTTGAGACCAGCCTGGCCAACATGGTGAAACTGTTTACTAAAAATACAAAAATTAGCCAGGCGTGGTGGCATGCTTCTGTAATCCCAGCTACTCAACAGGCTGAGGCATGAGAATTGCTTGAACCCAGGAGGCGGAGCTTGCAGTGAGCCAAGATCACACCATTGCACTCCAGCCTGGGCGACAGCGCAAGACTCCGTCTTAAAAAAAAAAAAAGGCTGTTTTCTTCTACCGTCGGCTCACTCTTCAGTTCTTTCCCGAGCAAAACCAATCATCTTCTTGGGCAAAGCCCCAGTTTGGGGTTCACCTGCCTTGCAGCAACATGGCACCAAACATGGGGTGGAAGAGAGAAGATGATAGCATGAGAGACAGAGAAGAAAATGGCAGTTGGCAAGGTGGTAATGAGAGATGGCAGTTGGCAAGACAGTGAGAGACAGTGAGAGATGGCAAGCGACAGTGATTGGCAAGATGACAAGTGGAGAGATGGCAAGAAATAGAGAAGCAGTCGATGACGGAGGCTGCAAGAGTTGTAACACTAACCAAAGGCTCTTTTTAGAGCCATCATTTTCCCTGGCAGGTGGTAGAGCCAAGCAGACAGGCAAGTGGCCATATTGCTGCTGCCTCATGTGGGAACCAGCAGGCTGGTGGGTTATTAGTCCTCACGTGGGACCCTCCCACCATGGCAGCTGAGCCCACCCAAGCTGGGGGATCCTGAAGAGACCTTCACCTGGGTGCTACGTGGAAGATTGGTCCCCACCATCTTGGCTGCTGTGGATGAGTGAGTGTCTTGCCTGCCCCCACCCCATAACATCGGGTAAGCTAAGGAATTAAAAAGCCTTTGGCTAAGAGGTCAGTTAAAAGTCTCTCATCATTTGGATACCCTGAAGCACTTCCTTGTTCTTGTCACCCTTTTCCCTGATTGTTTCCCTTCTGACTCCATTTTATTGCTCCACCCGTTGCTTTATTTTCAGTCCTAAGATGTATGTTTTGTTGGCAGTCTTAGTTTTCATTTTGATTTTCTGTTGACTATATTTGGGGAATGATTTAAGGCAGGACACTTGGCTGTGCAAGGCCTCCTGTTGTGTTGTTCTGTGACCTCCAACTTGGCCTGAGGTTTGCTGTTGGCCACCCCCTGGTGCCCTGGGATCTTCAGCATTTGGTGAGGCGACCCTTGTTGGTTGAAACTCAGGCACGCCAGGTTTTTCAGCATTGGTATTGCTGAAAATGCTGTGGGGTTTTCGGTGTTGACATTCCTTCTTTCATTGAGTGGATAGAGGCTTTCCCCACAAGAACAGAAAAAAGCATTAGAAGGGTCCAAATTCTTACTTAAAGAGATCATTGCAAGATTTGGGTTACCTAGAAGTCTGCTCAGTGATAACAGACCCTCCTTCACAGCTAAAGTGACCCAGCAGGTTTCCTGAGCCTTAGGCATTACCTGTCATCTTTACTCTTGGAGACTTCAATCCTCAGGTAAGGTAGAAAAAGCTAATTCTCCCCTGGGGGAATCTTGGTCTCGCCTTTTCTGCTCTGAAGTTAGAAGTTACTATTTTCCTAATAGCCAGTTGCAGACCTCTTCCTGTGTGCTGTCTTGTAACTGCGTAACTGCCTTGCTGAAGCCCTCTTGGTTGAAGGGGACTGGGAGTTCCCAGGCCCCTGACCTGGTGGACAGCCACCAACAGCAGTAGAAAAGTGGCCACCTCAACATTGTTTTTGGTCTCTGCTACTAGGTAGGTTCTCTGGCAGTCAGGGCCCCTGAGGTCTCCCCTTGGGCAATGCTACTTACCCCCGCCCTTCCTCCCTTCCACTGTCACCATTTGTTTAGCCTTCTGCCTAAACCCTCTGTGGAATTTAGGCCAACATTCTACTGCCCATTTGTAGCTTATAATCCATTTTTGTTACATCTTGCTGTCTATATTTACACCTTCTTTGTAGAAGGTGGGAATTTAAAAGGGAAAAGTAACTAGGCATTTGCTAAGCTTAGGTCACTAAAACCCCCGTAGAGAGCCTTACTAGACATGGGGCAGCAGCGAGCATCCTGAAGGACTTGACGTGAGGGTGTCTTTTAGGCAATTGGAGTAAATTCAAATTAGACAAATTGAAAAAGAAAAAATTTATTTTCTGTTGCAGCAATGTTTGGGTTCAATACAAATTGGCAAACCAACAGATGTGGCCTAGGCAGGATTCTTTTTTTTTTTTTTTTTAGGTAGAGTCTCATTCTGTTGCCCAGGCTGGAGTGCAGTGGCAAGATCTCAACTTGCCACAACCTCTGCCTCCTGGTTCAAGCAATTATCCTGCCTCAGCTTCCCAAGTAGCTGGGATCACAGGTGCAGGCTACCATGACCGACTAATTTTTTGTATTTTTAGTAGAGATGGGGTTTCACCATGTTGGCCAGGCTGGTCTCGAACTCCTGACCTCAGGTGACCTGGCCGCCTTGGCCTCCCACAGTTCTGGGATTACAGGCGTGAGCCACTGCACCCAGCCTCACGATTCTTTATGTTATAATGATATTGTACAATTAGAATTTGTTTTGTAAAAAGGAAGGAAAATGGGAAGAAGTTCCTTACATGCAGGCGTTTCTGGCCATCTACCAGGATCCTAACTTAAGGGCTAGCTGTAGAATGTGTCTGGCTCATGATACTCCCAGCCACCCAGAAGCACACCAGGTATTGTAGATGACCCTGTCTTAGCTGTTCCCCCTATGAGGCCTGTGTCCCCACTTTGAAGCCTCTCCAGTCCCCTAGTTCTGAGTGGGGGGAGGGCACCACTTCTCTAGTGCAGAATTCCACCTCAAAGTCAGCAGGCATCCCTCCCCTTTATCCAACGGGCTCTGGCCCATATCCCCCACTGCCAGAGGAAGTAAACCCAACTGGTACTACCAGGAGCCGGGCCCCATATCGGCTGCCAAAATTGGACCTGTGTCCATTGTGAGAGGTATGTCCTTTGTGACAGGCATGGAGGAACAACCACAAGATATGTGCCTTTTTCCATGTTTGATTTGGCTTTATGCAAGGAAAAATTTGGTTGTGTTTTAGAGGATCCAGGGAAGTTTGTAGAGGAGTTTGTTAAGTTGACCGTATTCTTTGATGTAACTTGGCATGACATGCAGATATTACTATCCACTTGTTGTACTGTAGAGGAAAAACAAAGAATTCTAGATACTGCCCGTGAACATGCAGATGGAGTAGCCACTCATAATGCAGGCCATGCCATATCATGTGGGAGGAGATGCAGTTCCAGATCTAGGCTCTCAATTGGATTACTAGACAGGTTTCAAGATCTTAAATGCAGAAATCACGGGCTAATTTGTTTAACATGAAAAAGTGTGTGCTTAAGCCAGTCAATTATGACAAGGTAAGAGAAATAACTCAGGACAAAGATGAAAATCCTGCTCTATTTCAGGACCATTTGCTTGGGGCACTCAGCAAAAGTGCTAATGCAGACCCAGACTCCCCAGAAGGGTGGATTCTCCTGTGTGTGCATTTTATCACTCAATCTGCCCCTGACATCAGGAGGAAGCTACAAAAGGTAGCAATGGGGCCTCAAACCCCCGTGAGCCAACCCTTAAACATTGCTTTTAGGGTTTACAACAATAGGGACAAGGCAGACGAAGAGGCAAAAGCCAAAAAGTTGGCCAAAAAAGCACAGTTGTTAGTGGCTGCTTTAGACCCTCAGCCGCTTCAAGGTTACCCACCCCAGGAAAATGTGGGAAGATCAGTGTCTGGGATGCTCAGATGAGAGTCCCACTGCTTTCTGGACTCTAGGCCAAAATCAAATCAGTGTGCCTTTTTTTTTTTTTTTTTT
>NW_016807423.1:2927361-2966774 GCF_001698545.2 Rhinopithecus bieti | reverse complement strand
ATTTTTTTGTATTTTTAGTAGAGACGAGGTTTCACCGTGTTAGACAGGATGGTCTCAGTCTCCGGACCTCATGATCCGCCCACCTCAGCCTCCCAGAGTGTTGGGATTACAGGTGTGAGCCACTGTGCCCGGCTTTTTTTTTTGAGATGGAGTCTCGTTCTGTCACCCAGGCTGGAATACAGTGGCCCAGTCTCGGCTCACTGCAACCTCTGCCTCCTGGGTTCAAGTGATTCTCCTGCCTCAGCCTCCCGATTAGCTGGGACTACAGGTGCCCACCACCACACCAGGCTAATTTTTTGTATTTTTAGTAGAGACTGGGGTTTCACCATGTTAGCCAGGATGATCTTGATCTCCTGACCTCATGATCCACCCACCTCAGCCTCCCAAAGTGCTGGAATTACAGGCTTGAGCCACCATGCCCAGCCCAGTGTGCCTTTTGTAAACAAGAAGGCTACTTGAAGAAGAGGACTGTCACAGGCTTAAAGGGGAGTCTGAGACACCCAGATCCATAATGGTCAAGAAAGCAGGGGACTGATGGGACCTGCGGTCCTCTACGACTCCTACTGGACACCTTAACATCTCCATAGAGGAGTCTTGGGTAAACCTGGACACAGCAGGCAAAAATATTGGGTTCTTAATGAACATGCGAGCAGCCTACTCAGTTGTAACCCATTTCTCAGGGCCACTGTCTTCCTGCTCTTGTACAGTAATGGGGATTGATGGCCAACCAAAAATTAGGAGATTTACCCACTCCCTTGGTTGCACCCTGGAGGACCATACATTTTCCCACAGGTTTTTACTTATGCCTGAGTGTCCTATCCTCTACTGGGGAGAGAATTACTTTCCCAATTATAGGCCACAGTTCAACTTCTAGTGCCTCATAAGAAGGCAACAGGCTGGGAACGGACACTTCTAGCTCTAAGTGCTTACCTCAACACAGATAAGGAGATGCTCTTCCCACCACATATTGCTTCTCAAGTAGACCCCTCTGTTTGGGTCATGGAAGCTCCTGCTAGAACTGTTAATGTACCCCCATTCCAGGTTATTTTAAAACCCAGTGTTAATTACATGTGGAAGACAATATCCTTTGAGACTCAAGTCTCAGAAGAACATCCAGCCCCTACTAACGAAGTTCCTAAAGTTTGGATTCCTACAATCCTGTGCCAGTCCCCATGTAACACCCCTATTTTACCTGTAAAGAAACCAAATGGGGAATATAAATTTGTTCAGGACCAGAGAGCAGTTAATGAGACAGCAGTCCCAGTCCACCCAATAGTTCCCAATCCTTGTGCAATATTTACCCACGTCTCTGAAGATGCTGATTGGTTCACGGTAAGGATGCTTTCTTTTGTATAACTTTACACCCAGACTCCCAGTACATTTTTGCTTTTAAATGGACTGATCCAGACACTGATGCCACATCTCAGCTTACCTGAACAGTCCTTCCCTCAAGGTTTTAGGGACCACCTCCATCTCTTCTGCAATGCATTGGCCAAGGAGTTAAGGGAACTACAATTAACTAATGGATCCCTCTTGCAATATGTAGATGACCTGTTACTCTCCAGCCTCACTAGGGAAGACTGACAGGAACACAATTCAGCTCCTTAATTTTCTGAGAAAGTGAAGATAGTCAGTTTCCCCAACAAGGCCCAGATTTCTGTGCAAAAGGCTAAATATTGGGGGTATGTGCTCACTCCTGAGACAAGGACTTTTGTTCAGAAGCAAAAAGAGACCGTCCTGGCACTCCAGCCCCTTCAGAATAAGAAGCAAGTAATAGTCTTTTTGGGAATCCTGATCTGGATTCCAGGGTTTGAGCTTAGAGCAAAGGCATTCTGTGAAGCTCTGAAGGGGAGTGATCGTGAGCGTTTGAATTGGGATGGAACCTGCTAACAGGCATTCTTAACACTAAAAGAAAAGCGGGGAACAGCTCCTGCTTTGGGACACCCTAACTTAGAAAAACCTTTCACTTTATGGCTTTATGTGGCTGAAAAACAAGGGACAGCCTTGGGTGTCCTAACTCAAAGGCTCAGAAATAGTCCCAGGCCAGTGGCTTACTTTTCTAACAGCTAGACCAGGTGGCAGCTGCATGGCCAGGATGCTTGCAAGCTGTGGCCACCACTGCTCTATCGGTAGAAGAAGCCAGTAAGTTTACGTTGGGACAACAATTAGATGTTATGACCCACCAGCAAGTATAGGGAATCTAAGAGACAAAGGGACACCAATGGCTAACAGGAGGTCACTTACTGAAATATCAGGCTCTTCTGCTTGACACCCAGCTGTTACTTTTAGAGTAGGTAAAGTTTTAAACCCTGCTACCCTGTTGGTGGGCTTCATGTCCCAACAAACAGATCCCCAACTCATTCAGTCCTGCGTGGAAACCATAGAACAGACCTACTCTAGCAGGCCCGATCTCAAAGACGAGCCCCTGCCTAACCCCAGTGTTGGGTGGTTTACAGATGGGAGTGGCTTTATGCATGAGGGGTGAGGAAGACAGGTTCTGAAGTGGTTAGCCAACAAGAGATCACTGAGACAAAAGCTTTGCCTCCCTAGACTTCCATTCAAAAAGTGGAATTACTTTAATCAGGGCCCTTCAATATACTCACTGATTCCAAATATGGGCTCCTGGTGCTCCATGCTCATGCTGCCATATGAAAAGAAAGGAGAACATGAGCAGCTAAGGGATCCCCCATACAACATCACTCAGAGATCCTGGAACTTTTAGATGCTGTCCTTTTCCTTTGGGAAAAGGAGGTAGCAGTTAGTCACTGCAGGGGATACCAAAAGGGAGACACCTCGCTTATTTGAGGAAATGCTCCAGCAGACAGAGCAGCTAAAACCACAGCTAAGGAGACACCAGTATTC
Source organism: Rhinopithecus bieti (assembly GCF_001698545.2). Classification (NCBI taxonomy): domain Eukaryota; kingdom Metazoa; phylum Chordata; class Mammalia; order Primates; family Cercopithecidae; genus Rhinopithecus; species Rhinopithecus bieti. The sequence continues at coordinate 2,963,912 of NW_016807423.1, read as the reverse complement.
CCATGCACTGCATTAATGCCAGGTACTCCACCCGTGTCAGCAGCACCACACTATACCCCTGAGGAAATTAAACGGGCATAATAGAAAAGCTTACAAAAGGATCCCTCAGGATGGTTGCTAGAAAACAACCAATTCTTTCTCCCTGAGGCTGAGCAATGGAAAATAATTAAGTATTCCCATGACTCCTCACATTTGGGACAGGGCTCCCTATTCAAATTAGTTTCTCAAATCTTCTTGGGAAAGAAATTATTCCAGACTGTAAAGTGGGTCACTAGGGCCTGTGAACTTTATGCCGGTAATGACCCAGGAAACTGCCCATACCCTTATCCCTACTAGCTCTTGTACAACATCAAGGAACATACCATGGGGAAGACTGGCAAATAGATTTTACTCAGATGCCACCATACAGGGGACTGAAATATTTACTAGTGTTTATAGACACTTTCACCGAGTGGATAGAGGCTTTCCCCACAAGAACAGAAAAGGCATTAGAAGTGTCAGTTCCTACTTAAAGAGATCATCCCAAGATTTTGATTACCTAAAAGTCTGCAGAGTGATAATAGACCCTCCTACAGAGTGATAATGGACCCAGGAGGTGTCCTGAGCCTTAGGCATTACCTATCATCTTCACTCCTCCTGGAGACCTTAATCCTTGGGGAAGGTAGAAAAAAACTAATCATATTTTTAAAAGGACATTAGCAGAACTCTGTTAGGAGACCTCAGAGGCCTGGGTTTCTCTCCTACCCATCACCTTTTTTTTTCTTTTTTTTTTTTTGAGACAGAGTCTTGCTCTGTTGCCCAGGCTGGAGTGCAGTGGTGTGATCTCAGCTCACTGCAACCTCTGCCTCCCAGGTTCAAGCGATTCTTCTGCCTCAGGCTCCTGAGTAGCTGGCATTATAGGCAGGCACCACCACGCCCAAATAATTTTTGTATTTTTAGTAGAGATGGGGTTTCACCATGTTGGTCAGGCTGGTCTCGAACTCCTGACCTCATTATCCACCCACCTCAGCCTCCCAAAGTGCTGGGATTACAGGCGTGAGCCACCGCGCCCTGCCTCCCATCACCCTTTTATATGTAAGGATGACTCCAAAGGGAACACTAAAACAGTCCATTTGAAATAACTTATGGGAGGTCCTTTTTGTTTTTTGAGACAGAGTCTTGCTCTGTTGCAGGCTGGAGCGCAGTGGCACTGTCTCGGCTCACTGCAAGTTCTGGGGAGGCCCTTTTAAACTTCAGACCTCCTGTTTGATGAAGAGACACATAGAATGCTCACCCATATTATCAACTTAGGCTGGGTTCAAAAGGCCCTCCAAGTCCTATGGAGACAAAATATTGCTCCCTTCAACAAAGGAAATAGTTAACCCCCACAATCAACCAGGAGACTTAGTCTTAGTAAAAACTTGGAAAGAAGCCGGGCGCGGTGGCTCAAGCCTGTAATCCCAGCACTTTGGGAGGCTGAAACGGGCGGATCACGAGGTCAGGAGATCGAGACCATCCTGGCTAACATGGTGAAACCCCATCTCTACTAAAAAAATACAAAAAACTAGCCGGGCGAGGTGGCGGGAGCCTGTAGTTCCAGCTACTCTGGAGGCTGAGGCAGGAGAATGGCGTAAACCTGGGAGGCGGAGCTTGCAGTGAGCTGAGATCCGGCCACTGCACTCCAGCCTGGGCGACAGAGCGAGACTCTGTCTCAAAAAAAAAAAAAAAAAAAAAAAAACTTGGAAAGAAGAATCCTCCAACGATCAATTACACGTTGATCAGGGCCGTATCAGGTGTTGTTGAGTACACCTACTGCTATTAAACTTCAGGGTATAACTAGTTTGGTACACCTGTCCAGGTTAAACCTGTTTCTTATGAGTTGCAGCACAAAAGGAAGCCCCCATGACCTACATCTGTGGGCTTTTGGAGGACCTCTGCTGCCTGTTTAAAAGAATCCACCCTCAGCCAGAGGTGGTAACGTGATGCTGTGGGTGGGAATAGGAGTAATAATTTTTATCTTCTTCCTGATCGTAATCCTTCTTTTCTGTTGCTTTAGCCAACCTCCCGGGAAACACCTCACTTGTCCTTGTTGGGTGTAGAGGCCACTCTAAGGCCCAACTGGACACCGTGTTGTCACTATTAATCCTGTTTGATTTCCTAATTACCCTGATCCAGTGCAGGTGGAAACATAACCCTACAGTAAATATTTCAAAAATTGTAGCCTCAGGGAATCATCTTCATGGTTGCTGGATTTGTTATCCATATTCCCAGGGTAGAGAGTTCTACCTTCTGGCCTACCCAGAACATTTCATGGCCGTCTCTCCAGATCTGCTAACTAAACATAGTGATCTCCAAATCCCCAAATCCCTACTTGTTAAGTGAAACTCTCCTCCTGATTCCCCTCCAATTCCACCTGAATATCACCCCCCAACTCCTGCCACTATTACCTTGACCTGGGAAGTTGGGTATCCATATCTCCAACGCACTAATGATTCTATCTTTTGTACCCACTGTTGTGTTAATGACACAAAAGCAGACGTTTCCCTATGATACTCTGATCCAAATCTAGTTGCCAAGTTCCCCAGGCTGCAGTGAGGTAAATGGGATTCCACTTGTCAGTGAGGAGACCATATATGGTGCCTTCTCCTGGATCAGAACATACAAGGGAAAAACAACTGCCTAATCTGGGAAGGTGGGAGTACTGTTCCTTCTGGAAAACAAAGATCTTTTGACCACTCCCATTAGAACAGGGGGAAAATATCTCCTCTAGAGACCCAACTTGGCAGCAAAGGATAAACATCACACCCCGTAGGGCCTCTGTTTGTGTCCCCTGCCAGGCTCATTTTGTTTGTGGCCATGAGTGGGAAGAAGTCACACCCCATAACCACTCCTGACTCCCCAGGAAGCCACCTGTTCTTTTAGGAGTAGCTTTCTGTATATAAAAAACTTGGAATAGGCTGGGTGTGGTGGCTCACACTTGTCATCCCAGCACTTTACGAGGCTGAGGCAGATGGACCACTTGAGGTCAGGAGTTAGAGACTAGACTGGCGAACATGGTGAAACCCCATCTACTAAAAATACAAAAATTACCCAGGCTTGCTGGCAAGTACTTGTAATCCCAGCTACTTGGGAGGCTGAGGCAGGTGAATCGCTTGAACCTGGGAGGCGGAGGTTGCAGTGAGCCGAGATCACACCATTGCACTCCAGCCTGGGCAACAGAGTAAGACTCTGCCTCAAAAAAAGAATGAAACGTGGAACAGAGATGAACATGTGTTGGCCACCCTTGCCCCTCCAGGGGTCATGGTCCTTAACCTCATAAGACCCAGGAACGCCAGAAGTAAGTGAGCCATTGGATTAATTCAGTTGGAAGGAATTTGGGCAGCAATAGGACTAGCAGCACCCTAGGGTGGCTTTGCTTATCTACTCACCCCTAGTCAACCCTAAAGAACCCTAAAAAACGTGAACCTTAAAGAACCCTAAAGAAATTGACTCAAACCCTAGAATCTTTAGCCACCAATAGAGGTCAGGCATTAAAGGGGATTCAAGAGTCTCTAGACTCTTTGGCAAATGTAGTTCTCAATAGCAGACTAGCACTGGGATTATTTACTAGCTGAACAAGGTAGAATCTGTGCAGTTACTAATGAAACCTGTTGCACATACATCAACAACTCTGGACAGTTGAAGTTAACATTCAAAAGATCTGTGAGCAAGCTACCTGGTCACATAGCTAAAACCAGGGCATTAATCCCAACTATATCTGGCCAACTATCAAAAGTGCCTTCCCAAGTTTCACCTGGCTTTTACCTCTCCTAGGACCTTTGATAGCTGTCTTGTTATTACTAATCTTTGGCCCTTGCTTGTTTAACCTCTTAGTAAAGTTTGTCTTCTATATTACAACAGTTCCAGGTAAAGACAATCCTGGCACAAGGCTTCGAACTCGACCTGCCTACTCACCTGGAGAATGAAAGTGTCCTGCCTCTGGGCCCCTTAGATCAGGTATCCAGAGATTTCTACTTCTCCAGGGTTAGACAGGGCCTGCATCCATAAACTCAGCATGAAACAGTTACAGGAGGTAGACCTCCAACCTTCTGTAGTCCCTTTAAGATTAAAGAGGAGTATCTAATCTCTGAGGGGGGAATGAGATAGGAGGCAGGACCCACTTCTGGAGGTGAGACTCAGACTCTGGACCAGATTGAGGACTAGCTAAAACAGGGAAGAGGCAAAATCACCTCTCCCTAAGACATACCCACCAGTGCCATGTCAGTTTACCATTGCTAGGGAAACACCCTGTAGTTATCACCTTTTTCCTTGGCAATGACCTGACAACCTGAAAGTTATCACCTGTTTTCTAGAATTTCTGTATAATCTGCCCCTTAATTTGCATGTAATTAAAAATGGGTGTAGGCTGGGTGCAGTGGCTCATGCCTGTAATTCCAGCACTTTGGGAGGTCCAGGTGGGTGGATCACCTGAGGTCAGGAGTTTGAGACCAGCCTGGCCAACATGGTGAAATCCCATCTCTACCCAAAGTACAAAAAGTAGCCAGGTGTTGTGGTGGGTGACTGTAATCCCAGCTACTTTGGAGGCTGAGGCAGGGGAATCAGTTGAACCTGGGAGGCAGAGGTTGCAGTGAGCTGAGATCATACCACAGTACTCTAGCCTGGGTGACAGAGCAAGACTGTCTCAAAAAAAAAAAAAAAAAAAGTGGGTATAAATGTAACTGCAGAACTGCCCTGAGCTGCTACTCTGTATACACTGCCCATGGGGTAGCGCTGCCACAGAGGTGTACCACCACACTGCCACCTCAGTAAAGCTGTTTTCTTCTACCACTGGCTTGCTCTTGAATTCTTTCCTGAGTGAAGCCAAGAACCTTCCTGGGCTAAGCCCCAGTTTGGGGTTTGCCCGCGCTGTGTCACCAACACCCATTGTCTCAAGAAGTTCCACGTGCTTTCCAAGCAGTTGATGCTGTCAGTCGTTCTTCCCCCAAGAGAAATGATCAAAATTGTAATTGAATGTATTTTTTACTCTAAAACTGAATTTAGATAACTTATTTTTATTTTATTAAGATCAAATATACAAGTAGTCAGGCATCTCTTATTTTATATTATGCCTATATCTATGTCTATCTACACAAACCCCTCAGATTTAAAAATCAGAGCATTATTTCTCAGTCCTTTAAAAATCATATTGCTAGGCCGGGCGCAGTGGCTCAAGCCTGTAATCCCAGCACTATGGGAGGCCGAGATGGGCGGATCACGAGGTCAGGAGATCAAGACCATCCTGGCTCAACATGGTGAAACCCGCTCTCTACTAAAAAACTATAAAAAAACTAGTTCCGGGCGACCTGGCGGGCGGCCTGTAATCCCAGCTACTAGGGAGGGCTGAGGCAGGAGAATGGCACGTAACCCGGAGGCGGAGCTTGCAGTGAGCTGAGATCCGGCCACGGCACTCCAGCCCTGGGTGACAGACGCGAGACTCCGTCTCAAAAAAAAAAAAAAAAAAAAAAAAAAAAATCATATTGCTGAGTGCCATGGCTCATGGTGTAGTTCCAACACTTTGGGAGGCCAAGGAGGGATGATGGTTTGAAGCCAGGAGTTCCAGATCAGCCTGGGGAACAAAACAAGACCCTATCTTTATCAAAAAAAAAAAAAAGATAAATTTAAAAAGAAGCCGTGTGTAGTGTTGCATGCCTATAGTCCCAGCTACTCAGGAGGCTGAGGTGATAGAAGGACGCCAGGAGTTTGAGGCTGCAGTGATCCCTGATCATGCCACTGTACTCCAGCCTGAGTGACACAGCAAAAACCTATCTCAAAAAAAAAAATCATATATCTCCATGTCAAGGATGGGAAAAAATGAGGAAAAAATGCTGGTGAGAATGTGAACTGATACAGCTACTTTGGAAAACTTTGGCAGTGTTTACTAAAGCTAAACATGCGTACACTCTATGACCAACAATTCTATTCCTGGCTATATACTTGACAGAAATGAGTGCTTCTGTCTACCAGAAGACAAGTACAAGTACGAGAATGTTCATAGTAGCTTTATTCACGATTGCTTACACTGGAAAAACCCAATGTCCATCAACAGAAGAATGGGTGGGTACATTGTGTTGTACTCATCCAGTGGAATATTACGTGGCAGTAAGAAAGAACAAAGTACTGATAATAAAACAACATGGGTGAATGTTGCATAATTTTGATTGAAAGGAAAAAAAAGAAGTCTGATACAAAAGAGTACACACGGTAAGACTGCAATTTTATGAAGTTTGAAAACTGGTGGAATTAACCTACAGTGGTAAGAGGCCAGACCGGGTTACCCAAGGGAGTGGTATTAACTTGCAGGGGACAGGAGAGTCCTCAGAAGTGCTGGAATTGGCCGGGCGCGGTGGCTCAAGCCTGTAATACCAGCACTTTGGGAGGCCGAGACGGGCGGATCACGAGGTCAGGAGATCGAGACCATCCTGGCTAACATGGTGAAACCCTGTCTCTACTAAAAAATACAAAAAACTAGCCGGGCGTGGTGGCGGGCGCCTGTAGTCCCAGCTACTCGGGAGGCTGAGGCAGGAGAATGGCGTAAACCTGGAGGCGGAGCTTGCAGTGAGCTGAGATCAGGCCACTGCACTCCAGCCTGGGCGACAGAGCGAGACTCCGCCTCAAAAAAAAAAAAAAAAAAAAAAGTGCTGGAATTGCTCTACTCTTGATCTGGGTTGTGAGTACCTGGGAGGATATGTATTTAAAGTTGATTTGTACGTATTACTGTATCCGAATTATACCCCAGTAAAATGGAAAAAAAAATAGATGCCAATCATTAAGTGTTGTTACTAAGTCAGATCTTTATGTCAGATGCATGCCTTTGACATTTCTCATAGGCATATTGTAAGAAAGGAAAGAACCAAGCTGTTTCTTCTATGATATTGGGAGTACTCTTCAGCTGGGCTGCTCCAGAAATCATTAATCATTAGCTTTGGGCAGCTGCCATCTGATTTCTTTTTTTAAAATAATCACTTGGATATATTCTGACTCTGCTTATGGGATTTAGACACAGCTTGAGAATAATAACACTCTGCTTTTTATGGGCAATTTTATTTTCTTCAACCACAGATTCAGGAAGAATGAGTTTGTATAGTATGTCAAAATCTATCAGCAAAAAGACCGTGAGGGCCATACCTGTAGTTAATAAAAGTTAGGTTTATCTGGCTTGCTGCAGCAGAAAGAATGCATGAATCTTGGGACCATCTTAGTAAGGGAGACTTGAGTTTGTGCTTGTGTTGGATGCCTCTGAGAAGGGATTAGGGAAGCCGGAGCCAACTCTGGATTGAATGCTGTTAGGAAGCAGGGAGAACTGATGCAATTCACAAGGTTAGCAGGGCCACAGGGCAGCAGGGAAGTGCTGGGCCAGAGCAGAGTGGAAAGTGGACCAAAAGAGGCACATGGAGAATACCTAGCACAACTGCCTATGTACCCTCCCTAAACTAACTGCCAGAGGAAGCACTTCAGCCAAATGAAAAAATGAATGAGATAAGTTAGCTAGAAGACAAGGAAGGCATAATATGTTAAACATGGCAACAAGCGAAAAACCAGTAAAATTTATTGTTATGTATATGTAATTATTGATACTGTTACTGTGGAAAGATTCTTGACTAAATTCTCATAAAAAGATACACGCTTATTATAATAATTAATACAGAAAGTACTGAAAAGCTTTTCAACTTTTAGTGGCCCCAAACGCCACTACCCCCTAACAATTATCTTCAACATTTGTCGGTTATCATTCTAGACACTTTCTATGCAAATCCATAGAGAAGCCTAGATATAAATAATTTTATGAATGTAGACTGTGAAGAATTTCATATTAGGGATGCACTAAAGCTTAGCTGTGGACTTTATATTTGGCTCACATCTGCTATTCAACTATGACTTTGGCTCTAGCCCTTACAAGGTTAAATAGCCAAATACCTTCTTCAGCATCATTTGTGACATCCCTGAACCTGTGTGTGATCCATGATCATGACTGTGTTGATTTCTGTCATATCTTATCAACATAACAATATCAGTAAATGAACCACGCCATGTTATGTGAATTTATTGTTAATATCTGAATATTCACTTTCACATAGAGGTGACCATTCAAGATACAGAATCATGAAAATGTCCTTGGCTTTATATGCCAAAATTCTATTAGTCATTTGAGGTATACATGTGTATTTAATATTTCATGAGTAAAGTGCTATAATAATGATTATTTGAAAGCTGCTAATCGTGTGCACAAAAACAATGACTAAGAACTTTCAAAAAATATGGAAATAGATTGAAAATTAATGCAATTTTAATGAGAAAGTGTGCTAACTAGGTATCTTTAGAAGAACTTTATATTGTTTTAAGGTCAAGAGATGTTTATAGGCCAGCTACGGTGACTCATGCCTGTTATCCCAGCACTTTGGGAGGCTGAGGCAGGTGGATCACGAGGTCAGGAGTTCGAGACCAGCTTGGCCAACATGATGAAACCCCATCTCCACTAAAAATACAAAAAATTAGTGTGTGGTGGCATGCACCTGCAGTCCCAGCTACTTGGGAAGCTGAGGCAGGAGAATCACTTGAACCTGGGAGGCAGAGGTTGCCGTGAGCCGAGATCATGCCACTGTACTCCAGCCTGGGTGACAGAGCGAGACTCTGTCTTAAAAAAAAAAAAAAGAGAGATGTTTATAACAGCTTAAGTAATATAAGCCAGAATACTAGTGATTACATTGTATCATAAAATTGTTGGCATAATAGTATTCATAATATGAATAAAATAATCTTTTTTTTTTTTTTTTTTTTCAGGCAGAGTCTCTGTCTGTCACCCAGGCTGAATAGCAGTGGTGCGATGTAGGCTCATTGCAACCTCCGCCTCCGCCTCCCAGGTTCAAGCGATTCTCATGCCTCAGCCTCCCAAGTAGCCAGGATTACAGTTGAGCACCACCACGCCAGGCTAATTTTTGTATTTTTAGTAGAGACGGGATTTCACCATGTTGCCCAGGCTGGTCTCAAACTTGTGGCCTCAAGTGATCCCCTGCCTTGGCCTCCCAAAGTGCCGTGATTACAGTCATGAGCCACTGTGCCCAGCCTAAAATAATCCTTAATAGCTCTATTACTTCTGTTTATTTATTATACATTAGAAGAAATAAAAATACATGCCACAACAAGCAAAGAAGATATTTATAACATGTGTATAATCAACAACAGTATCTAGTATGTGCAGATAACACCTATAAAATAGTAAGAAATATAGAAGTAATTCAATAGAAAAATTTGCAAGTTCCCTTCAGAAAAGGAAACATGAATGGGCAGTAAATGGATGGAAAATACTCAACTTTATTAATAATCAGGGAAACTTAAGTCTAGAATAAGATACCATTTACATCCATTCAATTGGCAAAAACTAAGAAGTATGGGCTGGACACTGTGGCTCACACCTATAATCCCAGCACTTTGGGAGGCCAAGGTGGGAAAATCACTTGAACTCAGGAGTTCCAGGCCAGCCTGGGCAATACAGTGAGAGACCCGTCTCTACAAAAGCACATTTTTTAATAGGTAGGCATAGTGGCATGCACCTGTGTTCTCAGCTACTTGGGAGGCTGAGGTGGGAGGATTGCTTGATCTGGGAGGTCAAGGCTGCAGTGAGCCAAGATTGCACCACTGTACACCAGCCTGGACAACAGAGTGAGACCTTTTCTCCAAACAAACAAACAAACAAACAAACAAACAAACACCCTCCCCTGCAAAAAACGAAAAATTAAGGGGTATGATAATACTTTTTTTTTTTTTAAGAGATGGGGTCTTGATATGTTGCCCAGACTGGTCTTGAACTCCTGGGCTCAAGCAATCCTCCCACCTCAGCCTCCCAGAGTACTGGGATTTCGGGCAAGAGCCACCATGCCTGGCCAACTTTCTAAAGAGAATATTGGTCAGGGATATCTCTTATACATTAATGGTTGGTGTCTATCCACTCTGGAAAAACAATTTGTCATTATCTTGTGTTATTGAACATACCCAGATATTCGACTCTTGGATATATACCCAGGAGAAATTCTTGCACAGGTACATCAGAAGACATCTGACAGGAGTGTAGCCAGTAGCACTATATGTAAGAGCACAAATAAAAGAACCATTCAAATGCCTGTTGACTACAGACTGGATAGACTGTGGTGTGCTCACACATGGAATGCGACACAGCAGTAAAAATGAATGATATTCCTTTCCATGCCACAACATGGATAATGTTAGTAACATAATTTTGAGCAATAAAGCAAGTCTTGAAGATCACTCTTCTTATAAAGATCAAAAACAAGCAAAACAAAACCATATTTCATGTAGGCATCTATATAGATGATATTCTCAAATAGTGGTTACCTCTTGGGGGAGGCATGGATAGAACTAAGTGATCGATAACATTTAACTCTTGGGATGAGTGTTGAGCTCATTTTTTATTTTTTATTTTTATTTTTTATTTATTTATTTATTTATTTTTTGAGATGGAGTCTCGCTCTGTCGCCCAGGCTGGAGTGCAGTGGCCGGATCTCAGCTCACTGCAAGCCCTGCCTCCCGGGTTTACGCCATTCTCCTGCCTCAGCCTCCCGAGTAGCTGGGACTACAGGCGCCGCCACCTCGCCCGGCTAGTTTTTTTGTATTTTTTAGTAGAGACAGGGTTTCACCGTGTTCGCCAGGATGGTCTCGAACTCCTGACCTCGTGATCCGCCCGTCTCGGCCTCCCAAAGTGCTGGGATTACAGGCTTGAGCCACCGCGCCCGGCCCATTTTTTATTATATTTTTTTTAAAAACAAACAATATATAATGTCTAATCCTCTAATGCTATTAGAATCTTCATTGCCTTCAAACTCAGCTGGGTCAAGAAGTCCCCTTCTAGGTCAGACTCCCACTCCCTTGAGTGATGGTTGCTGCAACTATTTCTGGTGTGAATCATTTTACTGGTCAAGGTTCTTGGTTGCAGACAACAGAACCTGCAATACTCTGTTTAAACAGAAAGGGATGTATCACAAGGTATTAGTTACTAGATAAAGCTGAATTTTGAGACAATGTATTGTGGTTGATGTGGCATCTTGGGCGATACTGGTTATGAGTAATATAAGGAAGGCTCTTAGGTCAGGTTCCCGAGAACAGAGTCTGACATGAATATTCTTGTTTCAGTGATTTATGAGAGCAGTCCTATCAGAAGAAGAGGTGGGAGAGAAGCAGGATGGGACAGAGGAAGAAAACTAAGCAAGTGTGTGGATACTGTCTTCAGCTTGGACCCACAGGGAGCATTGGAGCATAAATTATACCACAGAATTTGTTTCTGTTTGAGGCTGGTGGGATGGTCCTTTGTACCCCAGAGAGGCTGCAGAACTTCCTGTAGGAGTTGACTCCATTTGGTTGAGAATATGTAATTATTTAGAGAAGGAGCGGCTAACTCTCACAGCGACTGAGGCAGAGTGCACTGACCAGGGCAGAGCACCAACGGTGAACCAATGCCACCCAGACCTCATGGGGGAAGGGTGGGGATAACCTGGGGCCAGATCAGAATTGGGTGGAGGTGAGATGCAGCAGGACAGGAGGAGCAGAACCGAGAGGGTTTGTGTTTCCTGTGTACCCTGGAAGCACAAGTCTGGGTTCTCTGAGCCTCAGGCAGCACTGATCTTTCTTCCCCATCTGGACATGAGAAGGACAGGCCAAGCCCTTTCCTCAGCACTTTTTTTTTCTTTTTGAGATGGAGTGTTGCTCTGTTACCCAGGCTGGAGTGCAGTGGTGTGATCTCGGCTTGCTGCAACCTCCGCCCCCTGGGTTCAAGCGATTCTTCTGCCTCAGCCTCCTAGGTTTACAGGTGCATGTCACCACACCTGGGTAATTTTTGTATTTTTGGCAGAGATGGGGTCTCACCATGTTGTTTAGGCTGTCTCAAACTCCTGACCTCAAGTGATCTGCCCACTTCTCAAAGTACTGGGATTACAGGCATGAGCCACTGCACCCAGCTCCTTTCTTCAGCATCTCATTCCAGGTTCTGAGTCCTGAGCACCTCACCTTGAGGTGTTCTTTACGGGAAAAATCTCACTGCAGTGAGGACGTTCCAGCCAGGAGTGGGGTGAGTGGGGGAGCTCCTGAGGCAGGGCCCTCCAGTCACTATGTAGCCCCTGCCACCTCCCTGTTCCTGGGGCAAAGAGAACCAAACTTCTCTGTCAGCAGCCTCCTCCCTTCCCCTCCCCTTCGGCCTTGGCCTTGACCTCAAGCTAACGTGGTATCTGATTCATTAGGTGGTGGGCAGTTTTTCTCAAGCTGCCTGCCTCAGTCTGGACTGGAACATTCTGGCCTCACAGGAGGGCTGGCCCCTGCCCTCACAGGAAGCTTTAACCCTTGCTCTGCCAGCATGATTCTCCAGGGCCACAATCTGGGGTTATGTTTTCTCCAGAGTGGCACCGAACGGGAGCTTGTGGAGAGTTTAGACACTCAACACCCTTCCTCATTCTCCCCCAAGCCAGGCAGAAAATGCCTAATCTGAGTAAAAATAATTTGTCCCCTGGCCCATCCCCTGTTGTAACATAATTGCGACCCTGTGCCCTTTTACATAGACTATCTGGGGTCACCACTGGTGACATCACTAGCCAAGTGGCCTTAGAATCCTTACCTCTGCTTTCTGCCTTTATTCCCATCCCACAGCCACTTGCCTCCTCTCAGGGGTCAGGGCTTGTCTCCCGCTCCCCTCACAGAAATGTGTATTTTATTGATCACTCATGGGGGCAAGTAAAAGTCTGCAAACTGAAGCAGGTCTGGGTGGGAGACATTTCAGGACAGGGTTTTCCAGTCCTCACATCCTATCAGGAGATGGATAGGGGACTTCCTGGCAGGATAGGGGTGGGGGCTCAGCATGGGAGAAGGGCTTTCCTGGGCAGGAGGCCTTGGCCAGAGGGGTCCACCCCAGTCTAGCTGGCTTTCCTTCTCTCCTCACGTGTTAGTCTGTTCTCGCTTTGCTATGAAGAAATACCTGAGGCTGGGTAACTAATAAAGAAAAGAGGTTTATTTTGGCTCATGGTTCTGCAGGCTGTACAGGAAGCATCTGCTTCTGGGGAGGCCTCAGGGAGCTTACAATTGCTGTGGAAGGCGAAGGGGAGTCAGTGTGTCACATGGCGAGAGAGAAGATAGGAGGCGCCACACTCTTTTAAACAAGCAGATCTCTTGTAACTCAGCGAGAAATCACTCATTATTACAAGGACAGCACGAAGCCATTCATGAGGGATCCACCCCCCGAGATCCAGACACCTCCCACTAGGCCCCACCTCCTACACTGGGGATCACATTTCAACATGAGATTTGGAGGGGACAAACATCCACACCACATCACCCTAGTCCTCACCTTGGGGGATGCTGAGGGAAAGACGGAGTCTATTTTTCACCCCTTGCTGCTTTGGTGGGAAAGCACCCTGTGACCTGGGTCAGGATGCCATGTTCCAGTCCAAAAGGTGCCAACTTCCCCTTTCTCCTTTCCCTGCTCTTGTCCAGCCTCAGCATCCGCTCCTGCCCCAGCCTCGGCAATGCCTGTCTCTGTGGCTGAAGTGGGTGTCTTTTGCCTCCAGTAGCCCATGGGTAGGAGAGGGCAGAATCTGGACGCCACACCCTCAGCCCATCCCTTCTGTGCTCTGCAAAGGTGGGGGCACCTTTGACCCTCCGGTTTTATTGATTCATCCTTCTTTCTTGCATTTTAGTCTCTAAGTCAGTTAGTTCTTGTTTGTAGCCTATGAACATGATAAAGCCTCCATTATTTAAAAAACTCCCCAAATCTCCCTCTACCAAACTTCCTTTTTAATTTTTTAAGTGATTTTTTATTTGTATGCATTTATGGGGCACAAGTGTATTTTTGTTACGTTGATATTTTGTATAGTGGTGAAGTCAGGGCTTGTGGTGGATCCGTCACTGGAGTAACATACATTGAACCCATTCAGTGATTTCTCGTCATCCATCCCCCTCCACCATCTCGCTCTTCCGAATTTCCACTGTCATTCCACACTCTACTTTCACGTGTACACATTATTTAGCTCCCACTTATAAGAGAGAACACGTGGTATTTGTTTTTCTGTGTCTGAGGTGTTTCACTAAGGATAATGGCCTCCAGTTCCACCCATGTTGGAGTAAAAGACATAATTTCCTTCTTTTTTATGGCTGAAAAACCATCCTACCCCATTTTCTCACCTCTCCCTTTTCCCTCGTCTTTTTTTTTTTTTTTTTTTTGAGACAGAGTCTTGCTCTGTTGCCCAGGCTGGAGTGCAGGGGCATGATCACAGCTTTCTGCAGCTTTGAACTCCTGGACTCCAATGAGCCTCCTACCTCCCTTGTCTTTATCAGAGCCAAACACTACAGGACTACCAAGTAGACAAACAAAGCACATGCTTGAGGCACCAACAAAGAAGAACAACACAGTAAATAAGCATTATTGAACAGGGGAAGGACAGTTATTTTTAATACAAATGTGCAAGTAAGTTAACTGCAATTAAAATAATTTAGAAAGTTTATTTTAATTTTAACATTTATATATTTTTATGTTATTTTGAAAATAAAAAAACTCATTTTGTATTACTTGTAGGAGGATGGGAACCATAATCTTTTAAAGGTGTTAATTCAGCCCTGCGGTCAAACCTCTTCCTCACCTCTTACTCCTCAACCCCCTGCAGCTTCAGACACCATCATGTCCTAACTGCTCCCCCCAAGGCCACCAATGAGTGTCACTGTGATAAATCCAATGGGCGTGTTTCATGCTCAGCTGTGACCCTCTCAGCAGAAGTCAACTATATTCTCAAACAGCTCTCCTGGTTCCCTTCTACTTCTTATTCCCCTCCCTTCCTGACTTCCTCAAGGTTCTTCTTCCTAGAAATGTTTGTGTTGTTGGAGCTCTGAGCTGGGTCTTTTCTATCCCTCTCCACAGTTCACTCCTCCTATGGTTTCAGTCACTGTCTACATTTAGGTTACATCTAAATATCTTCCCAGCTCACCCTTGGCTCCTTAGTTCTAGGCCTTTATATCCACCCATGAACTCTTTCAGGTACTTAAATTCACTAAGTCCGAAATTGATTCCTTATCTCCCCCATGAACCCTTCCTTCTCCAGTCTTCCCCGTGTCAGTGAGAAGCATTTTCATCCACTCAGGCCCCAAGCTCAAGCCTTTCTGTCCTATGACCTCGCCCACAACCAACAGTCCTGTTGGCTCCACTTCCTCAAAAGCTTGCATTTGCTCACTTCCCTCCATTTTCATGGCCACCTCCCTTGTCCTAGTCACCGTTACAATTGGCAGGTCATAACTGACTCCTATTGGGCTTCCTCGTCTCTACTTCCTCAACCCATTTTCCATGCTGAAGCCAATGTGGTGAAGTTTCTATGGGTCCTCATTGGCTCAGCATAAATCCAAGCTCCTAGGGTGACATTCCAGACTTCCCACATTCTGGTTCCTGACACCACCTCAGCATAGCTCTCCTCACTCTTGGCTACCTGCTCTCCGCTCCAGTAGTGTTTAACTACCCGGAGCTTCCTCTCCACCCCCATCACACTGTTGCTCCCCTCTGCCACCTGGGCTGCCCTTTCCCTCCTCTTCCTCCTACTGTTTTTTTTTGGGGGGGGGGCGGGGGGACAATCATGACTGGGTAAGTGATGATGATGACTTGGCCTTGGGTGGTAATGATGGAGGTGGTGAGAATTGGTAAGATTCTAAACATATTTTGAAGGCAGATACAACAGGACTTGTTGGTGGATTTAGATGTGTGGGGAGAGAAAAAAGAAAGGAAACCAGGTTTTTTTTTGTATTTTGCCTGAGCAACTGGAAGGAAGGAATTGCACTGAGATGGGAAGATAGTAGGAAGAGTGGGTTTGGGTGGGAAGACAAGAAGGACGGTTTTAGATGTGTTAATGGAAACGCCCCTTAGAAATCCAGTCAGGTATTATAATCTGGATTCAGGGGACTGATCTGAGCTGGAGCTGCACATTTGTGAGTCATCAGTGTGTGGGTGGTATTTAAAACCACAAGAGTGGGCCAGCTGCAGTGGCTCATGCCTATAATCCCAGAGCTTTGGGAGGGGGTGAGAGGACCCCTTGAGGCCAGGAATTTGAGGCCAGCCTGGGCAACATAGCAAGATCCTGTCTCTACAAAAAGTAAATAAATAAATTGGCCAGCATGATGGCACATGCCTGTAGTC
Organism: Rhinopithecus bieti; assembly: GCF_001698545.2. Classification (NCBI taxonomy): domain Eukaryota; kingdom Metazoa; phylum Chordata; class Mammalia; order Primates; family Cercopithecidae; genus Rhinopithecus; species Rhinopithecus bieti. The sequence goes on along the minus strand of NW_016807423.1, from coordinate 2,947,732 downwards.
CTAGCCACTGGGAAGGCTGAGGCAAGAGGATGCCTGGGAATTCAAGGCTGCAGAGAGCTATGATCACACCACTGCACTCCAGTATGGGTGACAGAGCAAGATCTTGTCTCTAAAATAATAATCTTAACAATAATAAATATAAATAAAACCACAAGAGTAGATGCAGGCACTGAGGATATAAATGTGAACAGAAAATAGAAGAGACCCAGGAGCCCCCAGAGCCTCTGATATTAAAAGGCTGGAGAGAAGAGCCGGAGAAAGAAGAGGTAGTCATGTAGGAGGAAAATCGGAAAATGTAGCATTCCAGACGCCTAGAGAAATAGGGGTTTGAAGGAGGAGGAAGTGATTAGTTGTGTCAAAGATTGAGTAAGCAGAGGTCTGAGAATTGAGTGAATAAGATTTAATAAGAGGAAGGTCATTAATGATGGTGACAAGAGCAGTGTCAGGAAATGGTGTGAGCAAAAGCTTACTGGAGCATGTTCAAGAGAGAAAGGATAGAGAGGGATTGGAGTTAGTTGTGTAGACAATTCTTTCAAGAAATTTTGCTGTAAAAAGGTACAGTAAGATGGGTGTGAGCTGGAGGGAAAGTTAGGATCATGAGAAGTTTTTTCTTTTTTTTTAGGCAGAGTCTCTCTGTCGCCCAGGCTGGAGTGCAGTGGTGTGATCTCGGCTCACTGCAACCTCTGCCTCCTGGGTTCAAACGATTCTCCTGCCTCAGCCTCCCAAGTAGCTGGGGCTTCAGGTGCCTGCCATCACACCCAGCTAATCTTTGTATTTTTAATAGAGACGGGTTTCACCATGTTGGCCAGGCTGGTCTCGAACTCCTGACTTCAGGTGATCTGCCCTCCTTGGCCTCCCAAAATACTGGGATGACAGGACTAAGTCACTGCGCCTGGCCCATGAGAGTATTGTTTTAAGGATGTGGTAAACAACAGCAGATTATTTCTGTGTATTTCTGAGATCAATCCAGTAGAGAGGGAAAAGAGAGGCAAGAGAAGAGAAATATTTGAGGAACTGAATCCTTGTGTTGAGAGAGGAGGAGATCCATCCCCCAACCAGAGAGGCTAGCCCTGGCTAGGAGGGGCCTGAGCACCACTGCACTCCCCTGGGGAGCCCTTCCTAAGGCACCTGCCCAGCTTCCCGTCTCACTTTCCTCCCCTCCAGTGTCTGCTCTTTGTAAAAGTCTTTTCTGACCACCCTTCTAGAATGATATTCTCCATCACTCTCTTTTGCTTTACTTTTTTTTCCCCTTTACTTTCATTTGTAGCACTTCTCATTATAATATAGCAAATTTGTTTTCTGTTTTCCTTACTACCACAAAAGTTTCATTAGGGAAGAGACTTAGTCTTACTTGCCACTGTTTCCCCAGCTCTTAGAATAGTTCCTGGAGCACAGTAGCTGCCCCCCTACATATTTGAGAAAGAAAGAATAAGTGAGTCTTTTCTCCATGCCCATTGCAACATGCTCAGTTCTCATTCTACCCTTATTTTTATTCCATTCATCTATAACTCACATCTCTTCCCATTCGCCTTCCCCATCCATCCAAGCAAACATTCAGGCCTATCTCCTTTGTCATCCTCATCATGCCCATACCATCGTCCCCCATACCATCTTCATCCCATGTGTACCCATCATCTCGTTTATGTTTTATCTCCTCCTCCCCTCCCCTAATTCCCCTTCTAACTCCTGTCTCCCCTCTGATCTCTGTCCCCACCAACATCCCCTTTCCTCATCCCCATTGCCTTTTGATGCCACCATTGTGGCTAGCCTCGTTCTGTTGCCATTGCCAATGCCGTGTCTGTTCCATCTCTCTCCCCTTCCATTTCTTTGTCATCGACAAGAGGTCTCCATCTCTGCCACCATCCCTTCCCCATTCCCCTCTGCCCACCCAGGGGAAGACAGACAGCTTTGCACTGTGTGTCTAGAAGCTGCCAGGGACATAGTTAATATAAGCAACTGCGGGAAGAAAGACAGAGGGAACTGCTTCTTCTCACTTAGTGACTTCAGTAAATATTAGCAACCATATTTCACGAACCAGCACTATTTCCTGCAACAGACATAATAAATGACTTTCTGAAATTTTCTAAAGTATGCTTTTACAAATATTGGCATTATCACAAGCCTTGGGAGTAGGGTTCCAAGCCTGAGAGATTAAAATAGTCTTTGTGCTAAAAAACAATCTGACTTCTCAGAAGGCCCTTTTCTTCTTTATTTATAATGTCAGGAAACCTGGAACAGTGTCTATAAGTTATGAAAAACAGAGCAATTCAAATGGAATCTCACTGGGACCCCAGTCACTGCTCCAGACTGACCAGTCAGTGGACAAGGCTTCTCTCATTGCTCACCAGGTTATAACTATTCTGTATTCTTTTTTTTTTTTTTTTTTTTGAGACGGAGTCTCGCTCTGTCGCCCAGGCTGGAGTGCAGTGGCCGGTTCTCAGCTCACTGCAAGCTCCGCCTCCCATTCTCCTGCCTCAGCCTCCCTAGTAGCTGGGACTACATTAGCTGGGACTACAGGCGCCCGCCACCTCGCCTGGCTAGTTTTTTGTATTTTTTTTTTTTTAGTAGAGACGGGGTTTCACCGTGTTAGCCAGGATGGTCTTGATCTCCTGACCTTGTGATCCGCCCGTCTAGGCCTCCCAAAGTGCTGGGATTACAGGCTTGAGCCACCACGCCCGGCCTATTGTGTATTCTTTTTACCTTCAAAAGGAATTATCAAGGTGGAGTGTGGTGGCTCATGCCTGTAATCCCAGTGCTTTGAGAGGCTGAAGCAGGCAGATGACTTGAGGTCAGGAGTTCAAGACCAGCCTGGCTAACATGGTGAAATCCTGTCTCTACTAAAAATACAAAAAATTAGCCCAGTGTTGTGGTTTGTACCTGTAGTTCCAGCTACTCGGGAGGCTAAGGCGGGAGAATCACTTGAACCTGGGAGGGAGAGGTTGCAGCGAGCCGAGATCACACTACTGCACTCCAGCCTGGGTGATAGAGTGAGACTCTGTCCCCCCAACCCCCCAAAAAAGAGGAGTTATCAGCCCTGCACCTGAATAAAGTATTTTCAGATTCTTGGGAATTTTGTCCTGTCTTATTTATTTGTTTAAACTGACACATAATAATTGTACGAATTTATGGGGCACAATGGGATGTTTTGATACATGCACTTATTGTATAATGATCAAATTAGGGTAATTAGCATAACCATCACTTCATACATTTATCATTTCTTGGGTGAGAACATTAAGCATTTTGTCCTTTCTCTGTAAGTTTTTTTTCCCTCTATACCAATTTTGTACACACATAGTATACACACACACACACACACACACACACACACACATATTCTTGTTCAGCCTTGCCCAGAATGGTCACAAATTGGCATAGAGGGGAAAAGAACTTTAAAGAGAGGACAAAATACACACACACAAACACACACACACACATATACACATTGGTTATTGTCACCTACACACAAAGCTATTATTCCCAGTATAATTATGATTCCTCATGTAACTTTGTTTCTAGTTATCTTAGTAAGCTACCAACACAAGAGCATAGGTCTCAGTTCTCGATCTCATGTTTGATACTTTGTCTTTGGCATTTTCTGGAGTGTATAGTAGTGTTCTTTACTAAGGAGGGCACACATTTTTTCACGGCTAGAATAAAATCACAGTTGAATTTGCTACCGTTCCTGTTGTATGTAAATTTGACTTATAAGAAAAAATACTTACCTGAACCAGGGTCTAATAAGTGTTCCTAACACAGGGATAGATTGTCATTAAGGCCAGTCAAGTAGAGTCCTTGAACTCCGTCATCTTCTCTTCTAGACAATGTTTGGATTTACCTTGCCAATTTAACAATCTTCTGAGGATCCTATTCTGTTCAAGGTCCATATTAACCAAGCTCCTTCAGATTGACATCTTTTCTCCTATTTTCTGTAAATTATGAAACATTTTTTCCCTCTGGTTCATGTGTTTGGTGAGAACAAACAACAGTTTATCTGCTCATTCTCCCTTTGATGGGCACCGAAATTACCTCTAGTTTTTGTGAAAACATGCTGGTATTAACATTTTTGTTTATGTGATCTGGTTCTGTCAATTTCTACACACATTTCTAAAAGTCATGAACCTAGAAGCAGAGTTGCTAGGTTGTAGGGTATTACCTTTTCAACTTTACCAGGTACTGCCAAACCTTTCCCCAAAGTGGTTGCACCAATTCAGTATTCCATCAGCAGTGTATGAGAATCTTACTATGACACAAACCTCGTGTGCCTTCTCAGATTCCTCTAATTGCCTTCTTTTCTGTTTCTAAGCACCCAAACTGCACCTGGTCACCTGTCTACATTCAGATTTGGATGAAACCCACACCATGGAGGCGACCAGAAGCCCATGGGAGATGTCTGGATGCGCAGGGGAATAGCTCCATGTGATACAAACCTTGACTAATGGGAACAGGAGAAGGGAGGAAGCCAGGAAGATAAATTTCCCCTCCCTTCTCATTGCTCCTTGCAACCCTTCCCACTTGAAGCATGACCACATTTAATGAACAACCTGCTGTGTCTCTTGGAAGCTTGCTGCAAAGCGGCAATCAGCACAATAACATTGTATTGTGTCTTCCTCTGCTTCACTTCTCTTCCTCCCTCACCCTCACTGCCCTGAGCTGGCGCATCCCAAAGAAAGCATTACCACATTAATCCTTGTCTCAGACTCTGCTTTCAAGAGGATCCAGGTGAAGGAAATTCCTGTTACTCCGCCTCTTCATCAACTCTTGAAATGTCAGACTTTAAAATTGTGTCATTTTGTTGAGTGTATCTCATTGTGGTTTTAATTTGCGTTTTTCCTGATCATGAATGGGGTCGGCTAACTTTTCCTATGTTTATTGAATTTCTTCATTTGTGAAGTGTTTAAGTTTTTTACTAATTTTTCTATTGGGTTGTCTCTCTCTTTTTTTTCCTAGCTTTCTTTTTCTTTTTTGAGACGGAGTCTCGCTCAGTCGCCTAGGCTGGAGTGCAGTGGCGCGATCTTGGCTCACTGCAAGCTCCGTCTCCCGGGTTCATGCCATTCTCTCCTGCCTCAGGCCCCCGAGTAGCTGGGACTACAGGTGCCTGCCACCTCGCCCGGCTAGTTTTTTTTTTTTTTTTTTTTTTTTTAAGTAGAGACAGAGGTTCACCGTGTTAGCCAGGATGGTCTCGATCTCCTGACCTTGTGATTCACCCGTCTCAGCCTCCCAAAGTGCTGGGATTACAGGCTTGAGCCACCGCACCCGGCCTCTTTCTTTTTAAGACAGAATCTTGCTCTTTCTTTTTAAGACAGAATCTTGCTCTGTTGCTCTGGCTAGAGTGTAGTGACGTAATCATAGCTCACTGAAGCCTCGAATTCCTGGGCTCAAGCAATTATCCCATCTCAGCCTCCCAAGTAGCTGGAACTACAGGTGTGCAGCACCACCACCACCATGCCTGGACTTTTTTCCCCCCCATAGAGACAGGTCTCATTATGTTGCTTAGGCTGGTCTTGAACTCCTGGCATCAAGTGATCCTCCCACCTCAGCCTCCCAAAGTGCTGGGATTACAGGTGTGAGCCACTGCACCCAGCCTTTTTCTTTCTTTCTTTCTTTCTTTTTTTTAGAAAACAAAAAGTGGCTCACTCCTGTAATCCCAGCACTTTGGAAGGCCAAGGTGGGCAGATCAGTTGAGGTCAGGAGTTCAAGAACAGCCTGGCCAACATGGTGAAACCCCGCCTCCACTAAAAATACAAAAATTAGCCAGGTTTCGTGGTGTGTGCCTGTAATTCCACCTACTTGGGAGGCTGAAGCAGGAGAATTCCTTGAACCTGGGAGGCAGAGGTTGCAGTGAGCCAATATTGTGCCACTGCACTCCAGCCTAGGTGACAGAGCAAGACTCCGTCTCAAAAAAATAAAGGAAAAAGAAAAAAGGAAAAAATTGATTTGTAAGATATTCCAGTTAACTACTGCTATATAACAAATTACTCCAAAACTCGGCGGCATAAAACAATTATTTTACTAGGCTTGTGAATCCCATGGTTCATGAATTTAGACAGGAACACAGTAGGTATGGCTTGTGTCTGCTCTGTGATGTCTGGGGATTCAGCTGGTAAGACTCAAAGTCTGGAAGTGACTCAGTGGCTGAGGGTTAAAATTATCTGGAGGTATTTCACTAACATGTCTGGTGGTTGATGCTGACTATTGTTTGGGGCCTCAGCTGGGGCAACTGGCTAGAAAACCTTCATGGAGTTTCTCTGTGTGATCTGTGCTTCTTCAAGCACAGGCTTCTACACAGTCAGAATTCTTACATGTCAGCTCAGGGCTTCAAAGGCGAGTGTCCCAGGTAAACCAGGGAGCAGCTGTATGGCCTTGAACGTTACTTCTGTTGCATTCTGTTGGTTATAAGTGAATCTCTAAAGGTGAGCAGATATAGGTCTTTCGTCTCAGTGGAGGGAATGTCAAGGTCACATTGTACAGAAGTGCGTGGAATTGGAGTTATTGTTGCAGCTGTCTTTGGAAAATACATCTGCCACATCCTGCTCTTTATATTTTCTGGATACCAGTCCTTTATTGATTATATATGCTCCAAATATCTTCTCCCACTCTGAGGATTAGTTTTTTGCTGCCTTAATGATGACTTTTGTTGAACAGAAGTTTACTTTATTTGGCAAAATGATCAATCAGTTCCTTTATGGTTGGTGCTGTAGATATTTAATAACACTGAAACCATGAAGTAAGCTATTTTTTTTTTTTTTTTTTTTTTAGAAAGAGAGGGAGAAAGAGAGGGAGAGAGGGAGAGAGGGAGAGGGAGAGAGAGAGAGAAAGAGAGAGAGAGAGAGACAGACAGACATCAGCTATTCTTTTATAATGTCTTCCGAAAGCTTTATGATTTTGCCTTTCACATTTAGGTAGTTACACAGTTACTATGCAATTTATTGCTGCTCGACTCCAAATCCAATCTTTTTTGCCCTGCTTTGTAATACTGGAGCCAGACCTTGTAAACATTTCTCCTTGGTCAACTGACGCAATGGTAGGTCTTGCCAGAAGAGATTGCTGGAGGGACATTGCCAGAGGAAGGGACTCCTCTTCCTGGTTCTGGTGCTTTTCCCTCTTTTTTTTTTTTTTTTTTGAGACAAATCCTTGCCCTGTTGCCAGGCTGGAGTGCAGTGGCGCAATCTTGGCTCCCTGCAACCTCCGCCTCCCGGGTTCAAACAATTCCCCTGCCCCAGCCTCCTGAGTAGCTGGGACTACAGGTGCGTGCCACCATGCCCAACTAATTTTTTGTATTTTAATAGAGACAGGGTTTCACCACATTGGCCAGGATGGTCTCAATCTCCTGACCTCATGATCTGCCCACCTCGGCCTCCCAAAGTGCTGGGATTACAGGCGTGAGCCACCGCGCCCGGCCGCTTTTCTTTCTTGTTCCACTGGTGTGGATGCCAGCAGGCAGTTTCCCAGCTAGGCACCCCCACAACAGCTGGTTTCCTAGCAAGTTTCACTAGGGCTCCAATGGACGGTTTCCTTCTTGCCACCCTGGGCTGTGGTACCTTCTCTCCCATCCAGTGGAGCACAGTGACACCTTCCACAGAGAGGTCTGAATCTCAGCCTCAGCCTCCCAAAGTGCTGGAATTACAGGGGTGAGACACCATGCCTGGCCCTTCCATGTCTTAATTATCACATTTTACAATAAGTCTTGATAGCTGATAAAGCATGTTCTTCCTCCATTTTAATTTTCTTTAACAGTATGTTGAATTTTTATCAAATCCTTTTTTCTGCCTTTAATTAGATGATCTCATATTTTCTTCTTTAATTCATGGGCAGTTCTATTCCAAGCTTACTCCTTTCCTTGGTACTCTGCCTTCACCATAGAGAGGGTGCCTGCTCCCTACATCTGCTATGCCTGTATTATTTGGAGTTCTCTGCACATTTAAGTAGTTAACCTCTTGTGACTAGTTAATCATTCTTTTCTTTTTCTTCTTCTTCTTCTTCTTCTTCTTCTTCTTCTTCTTCTTCTTCTTCTTCTTCTTCTTCTTCTTCTTCTTCTTTTTTTTTTGACAGTCTTTCTCTGTTGCCTGCGTTGGAGTGTGTTGGCGCAAATCACAGTTCAGCCTTGACCTCCTGGGCTCGAGCAATTCTCCCAACTCAACCTGCCAAGTAGCTGGGACTATAGGCACATACCACCACCATGCTCAGCTACATTTTTTGTTACTTTTCATAGAGGCAGGGTCTCACTATGTTGGCCAGGCTGGTCTCAAACTCCTGGGCTCAAGTGATCTTCCCACCTTAGTCTCTCAAAGTGCTAGCATTACAGACATAAGCCACCATGCCTGGCCTAGTAATTCTTTATATTAAAATTTCCCTGTTCAAGTTACTGGTATGGTTTCTTTTTCCTGACTGGAACCTGACTGACAAATCAGTCAGATTTAATCCTCCTGGAAAATATTTCGTATATGGTATGATATCAGAGTTCAACTTCATTTTTTCCATCCAGATAGCCAATTGTCTGAGCGCCATGTTTTTGAGAGAACATCTTTCCCCTATTGTTCTTTAGTGATGGCTCTGTCATATATCAGGAATCCACATATGCTTGTGTCCATTTCTAGCCTGTCTGTTTTACCCATTTTTCTATTTGTGCCTGCACTAATCCTTCCATGTCTTTTTTTTTTTTTCCTTTTTTTGAGACAGAGTCTCACTCTGTCACACAGGCTGGAGGGCAGTGTCATGATCTTGGCTCACTGCAATCTCTGACTCCTAGGTTCAAGCAATTCTCCTGCCTCAGCCTCCTATGTAGCTGGGATTACAGGTGCATGCCACCATGCCCGGCTAATTTTTGTATTTTTAGTAGAGATGGGATTTCACCTTGTTGGCCAGGCTGGTATCAAACTCCTGACCTTGTGATCCACCCGCCTTAGCCTCCCAAAGTGCTAGGATTACAGGCATGAGCCACCGTGCCTGGCCCCTCTGTGTCTTACTTATCATATTTTACAATAAGTCTTGGTAGCTGATAAAGCATGTCCTTCCACCATTTTAATTTTCTTTAAAAGTATGTTGAATTTTTATCAAATCCTTTTTATCTGCCTTTAATTAGATGAACTCATATTTTCTTCTTTAATTCATGGTGAATTATGTTGAATTTTTTTTTTTTTTTTTTTTTTTGAGACAGAATCTTGTTCTGTTGCCCAGGTTGGAGTGCAATGGTGTGATCTCGGCTCACTGCAACCTCTGCCTGCTAGGCTCAAACAATCCTTCTGCCTCAGCCTCCCAAGTAGCTGGGACTATAGGCATGCGCTGCCATGTATGGCTAATTTTTGAATTTTTTGCAGAGATGGAGTTTTACCATGTTACTCCACTTGGTCTCGAACTCCTGGACTGAAGGGATCCACTCACCTTGGTCTGCCACAGTGTTGGGATTACGGGCAGGAACCACTGCATCCCACCTCATATTCACAGGATTTAATCTTATGTGTTAATTTAATCAAAATGGACAACTAATATGAAAGAAAATCTACTGCATGAGGAAGTATACCACCATAAGATAGAGTAACACAACAGATTTAATCTGTGTTGTTAATGTTGGTTCTGTGACACTACCACATGTTAAACTATATCTGTTTAGTTTAAGGCACTAGGTTTAAATGAAGCTCAAAACTCAAAGCTCTAGGTTTCTAGTATTGGCATTTTCCCCATGGTAGTTTTTTTGTTTTGTTTTGTTTTGAGACAGAGTCTCACTGTCACCCAGGCTGGAGTCCAGTGGCACAATCTTGGCTCACTGCAACCTCCACCTCCCGGGTTCAAGCAATTCTCCTGCCTCAGCCTCGCGAGCATCTGGGACAACAGGCATCCACCACTGCACCTGTCTAATTTTTGTATTTTTTTTTTTCCCCATAGAGATGGGGTTTTGCCACGTTGGTCAGGCTGGTCTCGAACTCCTGACCTCAAGTGATCCACCTGCCTCAGACTCCCAAGGTGCTGGGATTACAGGCATGAGCCCCTGCACCTGGCCTCCCCATGGTAGTCTTGTTTCCATATGGGAACATCACCTATTTCAGCTCTTTGTGTCTGTTTCAGGCTTCTAGAGATTTTCCTTAGTTACTTGTAGTCATAACTAAGTGTATAAATATCTATTTGTTGAAATGTATTCACTATCAATATATTTTAAAGAAGAGCTTTTCAAAATATCTGGTGTGCCATACTGCTAGTGGCAGAAGTCTTTTTGTTGTTATACCGTCTAGAATGTTATTATATGTGACATTACCGACTTGTTCTAAAATGTTAAATAATTTTTCTTAATGGACCTGGCAACACCATATATTGGGAAAGTTAATGTCCAGAGCCTTTCCATTTCAGTTATTTCTCCGAGATTCCATAATTTTGCTTAGGGGAGAGACTAGAAGTGGTGCATAACCAGAATAATATCCCCATAATCACATAAGCCAGACCAATTCCTTAGGAACCAAAAGTAAGCTCATGTACCACAGATGAAATAAGTCCCAGTAAATGATCACCAACAGTCTAATTGGGTAATTGAGCAACTGAATAGCGGAAGATTAAGATACAGTGATGTATTGAACTCAGGGAAATATCATAAGGATTAATACAACATTCATTATAATTACATTGGCTATTGGCCACAGGAACTAATCCATTTTGAACGAAACATTAAAACCCTTTAATGGTGGTGGCTATTTGTGGAAAGAGTGTGGAAGTATTGGAAATTACGCTGGGGACTGTGTGCATTCGGAGGGTTTTATTGGTCCTAGACCAGCAGCAGTCAGAAACAATTTTTGTGTGTGTGTGTCCCCAGGCTTCAAAAGTCTCCCTAGATGAGGGACATTGGTATCATGGGGGTCCCCTGAGAACAGATTCAACACTCAGAGATATGAAGTTTCTTTATGAACAGAAGGGATAGTTTAAAGAAAGTGTAATATTTTTATCCCTGGATTTTTGACACACAAAAGCCATACACCAGTATTCAGACAAAGGTCCATCAGTCATTTTGAAACTTTTCTTGATCTTTTGGATAATTCTATTCTTTCTGGAGGGGAAGATCCTTATTACCTTGGTATGGCAAGTTGTCTGTATCTTAGAAATGAGACCCAAAGCCAAACTGATACATTCAGAAAGGACAATGTGACCAGCACTGTGATGCCTGCTTGGCAAAGCTGACCTCATCGTTTGGTCCTCGTTCATAGAGCAGAGGGGGCCGGCACACTCACTGTGTCTTTAAACTTTTGTTTTTGTTTGTTTTTGAGACAGGGTCTCACTCCATTGCCCAGGCTGGAGTGCAGTGGTGCCATCATAGGCCACTACACCTTCAAACTTGTGAGCTCAAGCAATCCTCTCGCCTCAGCCTCCTGAGTAGCTAGGACTGTGGGGCATGCCACCACACCCAACTAATTAATTTTTTTTTTTTTTTTTTTTTTTTTTTTTTTGTAGAGTGGGGCCTTGCTATGTTACCCAGGCTGGGCTCAAACTCCTGGGCTCAAGCAAGCCTCCTGTCTCTGCCTCTCAAAGTGCTAGGATTACAGACAAGAGCCACCGCACTTAGCGACCTTTAAACTTTTGAGGTAAGAATTGAGTAGGGTTTTTTTTTTTTTTTTTTTTGGTCAAATGAGAGAAAATTGCTAACTGCTTAAGTTTTTTCCTTGCAGAATAGAGGTTGGTGACAGAATTATTCTCTTTAAAGTTGGAACCTCTTACCTTGCTCACAAACTAGCCCACTCCCAGCCTCCTGCTCAGTTGGCATCCACGGAGCAAATAATAAGCCAACAGAAAATATCCACCAAGTTGTTCTTAAGGCTAAAAGTTTGTGAAATAGGCACAAGAGCTGGGCGTGGTGGCTCACGCCTGTAATCCCAGCACTTTGGGAGGCTGAGGCGGGCAGATCACAAAGTCAGGAGTTCAAGACCAGCCTGGCCAACATGGTGAAACTCCGTCTCCGCTAAAAATACAAAAATTAGCTGGGCGTGGTAGCAGGCGCCTGTTGTCCCAGCTACTTGGGAGGCTGAGGCAGGAGAATCCCCTGAAGCCAGGAGTCAGAGGTTATAGTGAGCCAAGACTGCGCCACTGCATTCCAGCTTGGGCAACACAGCGAGACTCTGTCTAAAAAGAAAAAAAGGCACAAGAAGCTGCCATGCCCCTGAGGCAGACATCTTCTCAAGTTGAGAAGCCTGGTCCAGGGTGCATGCATGGTAAGGACAAGCCGGGATGGTCCTCTCTAGGAAAGTTCGAGTGATGCTTCTTTCCTCTGATTAATCGTCATGTATATTCAGCCTCCAGCTCAGTTTCACCAGGGTGATTGTTTAGACTCTGGTTTCTGTGCATGGAAAGTTTGGACACACTTCAGTAATGCTTTGTGAAAATCTAGCAAAATCCCATTTTATACCTAAATGTTTTCCAAGTGGATGGTCACTGGAACTGTAGAAGGAAGTTGCATGTGACTGTACATAATTATCGAGAATTATGGGCAAGACATCTGGCCGTTTTGGTCGATACATTTTAACCAATTTATTTTTCAAAATCCCATTTTGGCTTTCTACTATCCCCCAGCTAGTTGTGGGTGGTATGAGCAGCGATGGGATTAGTGTGTCAGTAAGACATTACACATTTCCCTATCATTTGACCTGAAAACTAAGGGTTATGATCACTGTTGAAGGTTAAAGTTGCCTAATCCTGAAAACGAAGCTCTTAAAAAGTTTTTGCCAGGTACAGTTGCTTACATCTATAATCCCAGCACTTTGGGAAGCCAAGGTGGGAGGATTGCTTGAGCTCAGGAGTTTGAGGCCAGCCTGGCCAACATAGTGAGATCTCGTCTCTACAAAATTTTTATTTATTTATTTATTTATTTAATTTAATTTAATTTTATTTTTTTGAGATGGAGTCTCACTCTGTCGCCCAGGCTGGAGTGCGGTGGCGCGATCTCCACTCACTGCAAGCTCTGCCTCCGGGTTCACGCCATTCTCCTGCCTCAGCCTCCCAAGTAGCTGGGACTACAGGCGCCCACCACCACGCCCGGCTAATTTTTTTTTTGTATTTTTAGTAGAGACGGGGTTTCACCCTGTTAGCCAGGATGGTCTTGATCTCCTGACCTTGTGATCCACCTGCCTCGGCCTCCCAAAGTGCTGGGATTACATGTGTGAGTCACTGCGCCCAGCCACAAAAATTTTTTAAAGTTAGTTAGATATGGTAGCTTGTGCCTGTGGTCTTAGTTACTTATGAGGCTGAGGTGGGAGGATGACTTAGGCCTAGGAGGTCAAGATTGCAGCTTGCTTTGATTGCACCACGGCACTCCAGCCTGGGCAACAGAGCAAGATCTTGTCTCAAAAAAAAAAAAGTTTTTGATTGGTGGTGACTGTGTAAGCCTTTGCTCATTGCTGAGTTTCTCAGGAGTTCAAGATCATCCTGGGCAACATAGTGAGACCCTGTCTCTACAAAATAAAATAAAATAAATGAATTACCAAGCCATAATCTGGGTAGAAACAACTTAAATATTTACAAATATCCTTTGTGGTAAAAGACGAGGTACTTGTATTTATGGGCAAGTGAGCATTACTGTTCGTTCATTCAGTGAATATTTATTGAGTGCCTGCTATATATATATATATTCAAGGCGCTGTTGTAGTTGCTGGGGATAAAGTGACTAAAGCAGGCAAAAACACCTTCCCTCATGGAGCTCATGTTCTAAAGAGGAAGACAGAAAACAAACAAGGTACAGAAGTAAATTATATATTATGTTAGGTCATACCTACAGAGAAAAATAAAGGAAGGAAAGCAGATAGACAGTATATACATGGTAGAGGGAAGAGGATTGCAATTTTCAGCTGGGTAGTCAGGACAAAGCTTCACTGAGAAGCGGACCTTCGAAGAAAGCTGGAAGGAAGTAACGGTGAGCCATGTGGCTCTCTGAGGGAAGAGGATTCCAAGGCCATGAGTAATAAATTTTGCCTAAATTCCATTAAGAAAGAGAAGCTGGACACGGTGGCTCATGCCTACAATCCTAGCACTTTGGGAGACCAAGGTGGGAGGATCATTTGGGCCCAGGAGTTCAAGACAAGCCTGGGCAACATAGTAAAACCCCATCTCTACAAAAAATAAAAATAAAAAGTAGGAAGTTAGCTGGGCATGGTAGTGTGTGCTTGTAGTCCCAGCTATTCAGGAGGCTGAGGTGGGAGGATCATTTGAGCCCACGAGTTCGAGGCTGCAGTGAGCTATGATCATGTCATTGTGCTTCAGTCTGGGTGACAGAATTGAGACTCTGTCTCAAAAAAAAAAAATAGGAGAGAGAGAGAGAGCAATGGCCTGGTACATTCCTGTTATTACTGGAGGTCTGGGAGATGTGGAGGAACCAGTAAAGCTTTTCACTGAGGTAGACTGAGGTAGCAATAAGCAGGAGATGATGCTGTTCTGGAAACCAAGTGAAGAAAAGGTGTCCAAGGAGGAGAGAGTGACCAGCTCTGTCAAATGCTACTGGTCTTCCAGTAAGACGGGAAGCAAGAGCAGACTAGCCCTGGAGGAGCATGGGGTGAAAACCTTACGAAGGGGCACTGGAGAGACCAGATGGAGGGAAAGTGGAGAGATGCTGAGTACAGACACTTGTGTTGAGGGATTGTGCTTTAAAAGAGAACAGAGACAGCAGGGCGTAGTGGCTCACACCTGTAATCCCAGCACTTTGGGAGGCCGAGGTGGGCAGATCACCTGAGGTCGGGAGTTTGAGACCAGCCTAAGCAACATGGAGAAACCCCATCTCTACTAAAAATAGACAATTAGCCAGGCGTGGTGGCGCATGCTTGTAATCCCAGCTACTTGGGAGGCTGAGGCAGGAGAATTGCTTGAATTCGGGAAGCGGAGGTTGCGGTGAGCCGATGTCGCACCATTGCACTCCAGCCTGGGCAACAAGAGCGAAACTTCATCTCAAGAATAAATAAATACATAAATAATAAAAGCGGAGAAACAGCACAATAACTGGAAGGGGAAATAAGAAAAAACTTAGCCTTTGCCTTTTTTGTTTCCTGGGTTTGGGAGAGTTCGGAAGCTAGTATAGCATCTTTGCATCCTGATGGGGATTATCCACTGGAGAGTGAACAGCAACGGTACAGGAGAGTTAGGGAAGTTGCAGGAGCAAAGAGAGGGCACAGCCAGCTGGGAGAGAAGGCAGAGTATGTGTAAGGATGCTGTTGGCTTGGTGGAGCTGATGGCTGTGGGAGTTCTCTCCTGGTGGCCTCTATTAGTGAAATAGGAAACAAGGTCATCAGCAGAGTTAGGATGGAACACGTATCAAGAGGGAGGAAAAGCTGTGAAATAATTAACTCAGAGAGGAGGAGAGTTAATGGACTAGAAAAAATGTAGAATAATTGCCAGGAAGTTAAGTGCCCACTTGAGGTAAGTGGTCATGAATTTAAAGTAGTCCAGTCAACACAGTTGCTTTTCTTCAGCCATATTCGGCAGCATCGATGTAGATATAGAAGAATTGGATTTCACAAGGGTTTGGGTTTTGCCAAGCAAGTAATACAAATTGAGGGTTGATAATACAGTTGAGGGTAATTGCAATGGCTGATTATGACTGAGCATGGAATTTAAACTGGGTGAGGAGGCATACTGGTCGGTTCAGGCTGCCATTAACAAGATACCACAGAATGGGTGACTTCAACGACAGACATTTATTTTGTCATCATTTTTTTGTTTGTTTGTTTATTTTGAGATAAAGTCTTGCTCTGTCTCCCAGGCTGTATTGCAGCAGTGTGATCATGGCTCACTGCAGCCTCCACCTCCCTGGGCTCAGGCGATCCTCTCACCACAGCCTCCCAAGTACCTAGGACTGCATGTGTGCACCACCACACCCAGCTAATTAAAACAAAAAAAAATTTTTTTTTTAAAGACAGGCTATGTTGCCCAGGCTGGTCTCAAACTCTTGACCTCAAATGATCCTCCCATATCAGTCTCCCAAAGTGCTGAGATTATAGGTGCGAGCCACCACAACTGACTATTTTCTCCTAATTTTAGAAGCTGGACATCCAGGATGGAGGTACAAGCAGGGTAAGGTAGGTTGCTAGTGAGGCCCTTCTTCCTGGCTTGTAACCATCTGCCTTCTGGCTGTCCTCACATGACCTTTCCTCTGTGACTGTGCAGAGAGACCTCTGGTGCCTCTTCATATATATATATGTGTGTGTGTGTGTTTGTGTGTGTATATGTGTGTGTGTGTGTGTATTATATATATATAGAGAGAGAGAGAGAGAAATGTATGTTTAATGGCAAACCTTGGCACATTCCAACACCAGGAATGGCATGAGGTCACAGAAGCAGGTATGGGTAGGTGATCTCCATGGAGCTTCACTTGATGAAGAGGATGAGGAAGGCCACCATCAGACAGAAGAGTCCCATGGACTCAGACAGGACAAAACTGACAATGGCACAGGAGAAAAGCTGCTGCTTGAGAGATGGGTTCCTGGCATAGCCTGATCAATCTGCCAAGCACTCTTATTTTTATTTATTTATTTATTTATTTATTTATTTATTTATTTATTTATTTTTGAGGCAGGGTCTTGCTCTGTCACCCAGGCTGGAGTGCAGTGACACAATCACAGCTCACTGCAGCCTTGACCTCCCAGGCTCTAGCGATCTTCCCACCTTAGCCCCCCAAGTAGCTGGGACTACAGGCGCCAGCCACTATGCCTGGCTAATTTTTGTACTTTTTTAGTAGAGATGGGGTTTTGCCATGTTGGCCAGGCTAGTCTTGAACTCCTGACCTCAGGTGATCTGCCCACCTCAGCCTCCCAAAGTGTTGGCATTACAGTTGTGAGCCACTGCACCCAGCCTGCTTAGGCTATTTAGATGAATTATCTGGCCTGTTCAGGAAGGAGGCAGACCCAGGCTCGATCAGAACTGGAAAAAGAAGTGCATCTTTTCAGTCTGCACTCCCACTGCCCTGCAGCCCTTTCTCAGCCTTGCCCAAGGTGATTTCTTCCCGTTCTTATAGGGACACTAGTCCTAGGTGATAGGGCCACTCTTACAACTTCATTTAGCCTTAATTACCTCTTCATAGGCCCTGTTTCCAAATACAGTCACATTGGGGGTTAGGGTTTCAATAAATGAATTTTGGTGGGGGACACAATTTAGTCTGTAACAGGAAGGAAGGAGATAGATGAGAGCGCAGTGAGAAGGTGGTAAGATGAATGCATTTAGGTAATGATCACTGGAGCTGGAGTGTTAGGTGTGAGCTGAAAATAGGAGGAGCTGATTGGAGAATGGGGTGTGTGAAATTGGGAGTAAAGAAGGCTTGCAATAATTTGTTGTAACAAAATCAAGGGTATGACTACGGCGATGAGTGGCTGACTCGGTGGATAAAAAGACCACAGGAGGAGTGTATGCTAAGGAACCAAGAGGCCAAAGCATTAAAAGGATATCTCTACTGAAATCAGCGGTAATTATCACATGAATGGTGCTGAAGAGAGAGTCACAGTGAGCCAGGTGTTAACTCTTCAAGGAAGGGGGGAGAATAACCTAACGTAAAATAAGGGCAATAAGGCAGGGGTACACTGTGTTGGGGGAAAAATGCAGCATAACCAAACACAAGTCATAGAGGAAAATATCTGCAATGCATGTAACTACCAGGAGAGTCATAGATTGGATTCTCCAGATGCAGATGCTGAGATGGAATCTGAGGTGCAAGAAGCTTAGTAGGGATCAACTCTTGTGAAAGGAAGGAGAAGGAAACAGGATTGGACAGAGGAAGAACTTGAACTGAGAAGCAGGCCCCACAAAGCCTCAACCAACTCAGCAGGGAGCTCTGGAGCAAACACTGTACATCAAAGTGTTCTAAGTTAGGCCAAAATAGCTGGGCCTTTCTACCAGCTACGAATTGCTGGGAAGCGTATGACCTTGGGTGAAGCAGCTCTCTGCAGATGAGGCAGATCCTGAAATAGCTGACAGTTGGAGGCTGTCTGCCTAATGCACTCCCTGCAGCTGGGCAACAAGTTCTTCCTTGAAGGGGGATCTGGGCAGTGTGTCTCTGTGTCTGCCACAAAGAGAGTTGTATTTTATTTTGCAAGCATAAAGAACCCGTACAAATCACTATGAACTTCTGAGTTGCCAAAGATAATAGTGGCTGTCTAAATCGGAATCGCTTCACATCCCAATAACCATATAGAGCAAAGGTCAGCAAATAACGTCCTGTGGGCTAGGCACCTGTTTTTGTCAACACATCAATTAGTTCATGCATTGTATGGGTGGTTCATGTTACAAAGGCAGGTTGAGTAGTGTGATAGAGATAGTATGGGATGGGTGCGTGGCTCATGCCTGTAATACCAGCACTTTGGGAGGCCAAGGCACACGGATCACTTTAGTCTAGGAATTCGAGACCAGCCTGGCCAACATGGTGAAAACCTGTCCCTACTAAAAATACAAAAAGTTAGCCAGGCATTGTGGTGCAAGCCTGTAGTCCCAGCTACTCGGGGAGCTGACACGGGAGGATCCCTTGAGCCTGGGAGATGAAGGCTGCAGTGAGCTCTGACCATGACACTGCCTGGGTGATAAAGTGAGACTCTGTCTCAAAAAAAAAAAAAAAAAAAAAAAAAAAAGAGAGAGACAGTGTAGCCTGCAAGCCTCAATTATTTACTATATGGCCCTTTAAGAAAAAGTTTGCTGGCCAGGTGCTGCCACACCTGTAATCCCAGGCAGGAGGATCTCTTGAGGAGTTCTAAAACAGCCTGGGCAACACAGTGAGATCTTGTCTCTACAAAAAAAAAAAAAAAAAAAAAGGAAAAGAAAAGTTTGTTGACTACTAACTCCTGATATAGAAAAAAAAAAAGGTAACAAAAACTAAATTCTCAGCGTAACTAGATGACAGAGAATTCCTAAACCTTAAATTACCTGTAAGTAGAAAAAATAAACACCAAATTCCAGTGAGATGGCTTTCACGATTCTACTGCAAATCTTTGTGGAGAGCGAGGGCAGTCCTGGAAAAACTGTGGAAGAGAAGAGGGGGCAGGTAACAGCAGGCCAAAGATTGATCTGAAATCATTGTGTTAAAGAGAAAGTCCGCCCTAAGAGAAACAACACGGAAAATGAATCCTGTAGATCAGAGCACTGACCACGGGGAGGGACTTAAAAGGGCAGCGTAGCCTCAAGGAGACAACCTCAGAAAAGTAGCGCTTCTGGGGGAATAGAATGCAAGAAAGGAAAGGATAGGCACCCTTTGAAGATTAGGTGGTGAAGAGGAAAAGAATCAAAAGGTGCTATAACCAGTGAGTACCAAGGGAAAAAAAAAAAAGAATCAAAAGAGGAAAATGTAGGGCATGTAACACAAAACAGAACCCAAAACTTGCAGGAGATACAATTCCCACCACACACACACACACACATATACACACATGCACATACACACACAGAGCCATCCATTAAAGCAGCAGTTCTCAGACTTTTTTGGTTTCAGGACTTTGTTACACTCTTGAAATGAGTACCCTAAAGAGCTTTTGTATTTGTAGGTTATATCTATCAACATTGACTATATTAAATATTAAAACAGAGAATTTAAAAAGTATTTTAGGAATTAATTTAAAAGAATAATAAACTGATTACATATTAGCATAATTAATTTTAAATGAAAAATAACTATATATTCCAAAACAAAAAATTTCATGAGAAGAGTGGCATTATTTTACATTTTTGCAAATCTCTTCATATCTGGCTAAACGGAAGACAGCTGGTCTTATACCTGCATGTCTAAATTCAATCTGATGCAATATCACTTGTCCTGTAGCTCCTAGAAAAGTCCACACTTGTGGGCCAGGCACTGTGACTCACGCCTGTGCCTGTGACTCACACCTGTAATCCCAGCACTTTGAGAGGCCGATGCAGGTGGATCATTTGAGGTCAGGAGTTTGAGACCAGCTTGGCCAACATGATGAGATCCCGTTTCTACTAAAAACACGAAAATTAGCCAGGCATGGTGGCATGCACCTGTAATCCCAGCTACTTGGGAGGCTGAGGTAGGAGAATCGCTTGAACCTGGGAGGCAGAGGTTGCAGTGAGCCAAGATCATGCCACTGCATGAGACTCCTTCTCAAAAAAAAAAAAAAAAAAAAAAAAAAAAAAAAAAGAAGAACAAGAAAAGAAAAAGAAAGCTCCACACCTTAAGAAATACTAAGAAAATATGTTAAGAAAATAAAGGTGAGAAAGACAAAAACATATTAGTATATTATTGAAGTAGTTTTGACTTTGCAGCTACCTGAAAGGTTTTGGGGACCTGAATCACACTTTAAGAACTGCTGTATTCATTGTTTGAGCCTAGGAGTTCGAGGCTGCAGTGGGCTAGGATGGCAGCACTGCACCCCAGCCTGGGTGAGAGAGAAAAACTCTGTCTCGAAAAAAAAAAAACTAACAA
>NW_016807423.1:2906341-2926767 GCF_001698545.2 Rhinopithecus bieti | reverse complement strand
ATCGAGACCATCCTGAAACCCCGTCTCTACTAAAAAATACAAAAAACTAGCCGGGCGAGGTGGCGGGCGCCTGTAGTCCCAGCTACTCGGGAGGCTGAGGCAGGAGAATGGCGTAAACCTGGGAGGCGGAGCTTGCGGTGAGGTGAGATCTGGCCACTGCACTCCAGCCTGGGCGATAGAGCGAGACTCCGTCTCAAAAAAAAAAAAAAAAAAAAAGAAAATGAGAACCAAAATAGCTCAAGTGATGAACATTTCTACATTTCCCTCCAAAAGAAAAATTACCATGAAGCAGAAGAAAAATGCTGTAACACAACACACCAAACTGAATGAATTGTCGTCTTCAGGCAAACATTTGAGGATATGACAAATCACCCTTTAGTTTATTTTTTTTCTTTTGAGACAGGGTCTCATCATGCTGCCCAAGCTGGACTTGAACTCTCAGGCTCAAGCAATCCTCTCACCTCAGCCTTTCGAGTAGCTGAGTACCCTTTACCTAAGGGGTATAATGTATATTACTTGAGTGGTAGACCCCCTAAAAGCCCTGACTTGACCACTATGTAATCTATGCATGTAACAAAATTATACTTGTACCTCATAAATTTATCAAAAAGAAAAGCCATCTTGAAACAAAATTCAAAATTAAAAGCAAATGGACATCCCCCTGCTCTGAAGGAATAAATTAAGGGTTCATTGAACTCAGGAAAGAAGAAACAGAATGATTTCAGAAATAAAGCCTACATTATAAGGCACTCAAAGGAGAATAAATTCAAGTGGAAATGTAATAAGGGGCATTGAAGAAAGACAATTTTGCTTGATGTGATTCTATTTGTACATGTTTGCTTTGGAAAAAAACCAAGAGGATGAAAATGAAATCAAGAGAAAAGTGTTCGGAAGAAAGACTTCTCCTACACCAACCTAAGTCCAGCTGGTTGGGGGGCCTGTGAATTAAATGGCAATAGAGTAACAGGGAAAAAATATACAGGTGGGTGTACCCTTGTAGAGAGAGTAGCTCCCTGAACAGCTGGAGGTAAAAGTTTATATACCAACCTATATACCACCCCAGTGGGGCTTTAGGACTTCAAAGAATGGAAGCTTCTTACGAGTCTTGTTCGTACAAATTTTTTTTTTTTTTTTTTTTGAGACGGAGTTTCACTCTCGTTCCCCAGGCTGGAGTGCAGTGGTGTGATGTCTGCTCACTGCAACCTCTGCCTCCTGGGTTCAAGTGATTCTCCTGCCTCAGCCTCCAGAGTAGCTGGGATTACAGACATTTGTCACCATACCCAGCTAATTTTTGTATTTTTAGTAGAGACAGGATTTCACCATGTTGACCAGGCTGGTCTCAAACTCCTGGCTTCAAGTGATCCACCTGCCTCTGCCTCCCAAAATGCTGGGATTACAGGTGTTAGCCACCGTGCCCAGGTTTATGCAATTTTTAAAAAAGTGTCTTGATGTCCAAGATCAGTGCTTCTGTAACTGGAGACCTCTGGAGGAGGGTTTGTGGCAGCTATGTCTCCTAAGGCTCTGTGTTAGTCAGATAAGGGAAGTTTCAGATAAGATTTCTCTCTGCATCTGTTGTAGCTCAGATTTTTTTTTTTTTTTTTTGTGATGGAGTCTCGCTCTGTCACCCAGCCTGGAGTGCAGTGGCTGGATCTCAGCTCACTGCAAGCTCTGCCTCCCGGATTTACGCCATTCTCCTGCCTCAGCCTCCCGAGTAGCTGGGATTACAGGCGCCCGCCACCCCGGCTAGTTTTTTGTATTTTTTTTTTTTTTTTTTTAGTAGAGACGGGGTTTCACCGTGTTAGCCAGGATGGTCTCAATCTCCTGACCTCGTCATCCGCCCGTCTTGGCCTCCCAAAGTGCTGGGATTACAGGCTTGAGCCACCGCGCCCGGCCGCTCAGATATTTTTAATTGGAAGTTATCTCTTTACCAAGTTGGTGGACTGTTTTCTTCAGAAGTAAAAAGAGTCAGAGAGAAAGTGGTTGAAATGGAAGACAGGCAGAGAAGAAACAGTACAGTTAAATCTTGGACAACCTGAGTCTGAACTACATGAGTCCACTTAGATGTGGATTTTTTTTGATCAAACAATATTTGCCAGATGCAAAACCCATGTATATGGAGGGGTGACTTTTCGTATACCACGATTTTGCAGGCTGACTCCAGGACTGTTGGCCATTAGTATGTTTTCTTTTGAGAAATACATATTCAGATCTTTTGCCCATTTTAGAATTAGGTTTTGTTTTGTTTTGTTTTTTTCTCCTATTGAGTTGCTTGCGCTCCTTATGTATTCTGATTATTAATCCCTTGTCAGATGGGTAGTTTTATCCCAATAAAGAAAAGGGTTGTCCCTTTTCTTTGTTAATTGTTTCCTCTGCTGTGCAGAAGCTTTTTAGCTTGATGTGATCCTATTTGTCCATTTTTCTTTGGTTGCCTTGTGCTTTTGTGGTCTTAGTCAAGAAATCTTTACCAGACCAGTGTCCTAGAGAGTTTCCCCAATGTTTTCTTTTAGTGGTTTCATAGTTCCAGGTCTTAGGTTTAAGTTTTTAATCCTTTTGATTTGATTTTTGTGTATGATGGGGATAGCCTATGGCTATCCATTTTCCCAGCACCATTTATTGATGACACTATCCTCTCCCCAATGTATGTTTTAGCACCTTTGTCAAAATGAGTTGACTGTAAATGCATTAATTTTACTTCTGGGTTCTCTATTCTGTTCCATTGCGCAGTGTGTCTGTTTTTCTTGCCAGTACCATGCTGTTTTGGTTACTACAATTGTGTAGTACAATTTGAAGTCAGGTAAAGTGATGCCTCCAGCTTTGTTCTTTTTGTTCCGGATGGTTTTGACTGTTCTGTGTCTTTTGTGGTTCCATACACATTTTAGAATATTTTTTTCTAGTTTTGTGAAAACCTTTTATTTTTTTATTTATATCTTTTTTTTTTCCCCCTCTGAGACAGAGTTTCACTCTTATTGCCCAGGCTGGAGTGCAATGGCGCGATCTCGGCTCATCACAACCTCCAGCTGCTGAGTTCAAGTGATTCTCCTGCCTCAGCCTCCCAAGTAGCTGGGATTATAGGCATGAGCCACCACGCCCGGCTAATTTTGTATTTTTAGTAGAAATGAAGTTTCTCCATGTTGGTCAGGCTGGTCTTGAACTCCCGACCTCAGGTGATCTGCCTGTCTCGGCCTCCCAAAGTGCTGGGATTACAGACATGAGCCTTTTATATCTTTTTTTTAATCCCTCAAATATTCTTCTATCCAGGTTGTTGGTATTTTGATGGGGATTGCATTTAATCTGTAGATTGTTTTGGGTGGTATAAACATTTTACCAATATTGATTCTCCAATCCATGAACATGGAATATCTTTCCATTTTTTGGTATCCTTTTCAATTTATTTCATCAATGTTTTACAGTTTTCATTGTAGAAATCTTTCACTCCTTTGGTTAAGTTCATTTCTATCTTTTTTTTATAGCTATTGTAAATGAGATTACTTTCTTGTTTTTTTTTTCATATTGCTATTTCTATATGCCAATATAGAATGTTTGTATGCTGATTTTATAAGACCACAAAAACAAAGTTTGTATGCTGATTTTATATGCTGCAACTTTACTGAATTTGTTTCTCAGTTATAAGAGGTTTTGGTGGAGTTTTTTTTGTTTTGTTTTGTTTTGTTTTTTTGAGACAGAGTCTTGCCCTGTTGTCCAAGCTGGAGTGCAGTGGCCCAATCTTGGCTCATTGCAACCTCTGCCTCCCAGGTTCCAGTGATTCTCCTGCCTCAGCCTCCCTAGTAGCTGGGACTACAGGTGTGTGTCACCACACTCAGCTAACATTTGTATTTTTTGTAGAGATAGGGTTTTACCATGTTGCCCAGGCTGGTGCCAAACACCTGGCCTCAAGTGATCCACCCACCTTGGCCTCACAAAGTGCTGAGATTACAGGTGTGAGCCACTGTGCCTGGCCTTGGTGGTCTTTAGGTTCTTCTAAATTTAAGATTATATTGTCTGTAAACAAGGATAATTTTACTTCTTCAAATTTGGATGCCCTTTACTTCTTTCTCTTGTGTAAAAGTAATTTTCTCTGGTAGTATGTTTTAGTTTCTTGCTTTTTATTTTTTGTGTTCTATTATTTTGTGTGTGTGTGTGTGGTTACCATGAGGCTTACAAATAACATCTTACAGTCAATTATATTAAAAATTTTTTGAGACAGGTCTTGCTCTTTTGCCCAAGTTAGGCTCAAACTTGTGATCCTACCACCTCAGCCTCCTGAGTAGTTGGGATACAAGCACACACCACTGCACCTGGCTAACCAATTGTTTTAAACTGGTAACAACTTAACTATGATTACAAAGAAGAGAAAAAAATGAGCAAAGAGAAAAGTAACTCTACATTTTAATTCCAACCCCTAACTTTTGACTTTTGTTGTCTCTAGATCTTTTATATTGTCTATCTCTTAAAAATTGTTGTAGTTATTATTGTTGATAGACTGTCTTTTAGTTTTCCTACTAAAGATATGAGTGGTTTACATACCAAAATTACAGGGATAGAGTATTCTGTATTTGTCTGTGTACTTACTATTACTAGTGAGTTTTATATCCTCAGATGATTTATTGTTGCTCATTAATGTCCTTCTCTTTTAGACTGAAGAATTTCCATTAGCATTTCTTGTAAGACAGGTCTGGTGTTGATGAAATCCCTCAGCTTTTGTTTGTCTGGGAAAGAATTTCTCCTTCATGTTTGAAGGATAATTTTGCTGGATATAATATTCTAGGTTGAAAGTTTTTTCTTCAGCACTTTGAATATGTAATTTCACTCCTCTTGGCCTGTAAGGATTTTGCTGAGAAGTCCACTGCCAGATATATTGGAGCTTTATTGTATGTTATTTGCTTCTTTTCTGTTGCCACTTTTAGGATCCTTTCTTTATCCTTGACTTTTGAGAGTTTGGATCAGGTACAGTGGCTCATGCCTGTAATCCAGCACTTTGGGAGGTTGAGCAGGGAGGATCGCTTGAGCCCAGGAGTTCGAGATCAGCCTGGGCAACATAGTGACACTCCATCTCTACAAAAAATTAAAAAAATTAGCTGGCATGGTGATGCATGCTTGTAGTCCTGGCTCCTTGGGAGGCTAAGGCAGGAGGATTGCTTAAGCCTGGGAAGTTGAGGCTGCAGTAAGCCATGATTGTACTACAGCACTCCAGCCTGGGCAACAGAGTGAGATAATGTCTCAAATTAAAAAAAAAAAGAAAAGAAAAGAAAAGGGAGCGAGAGAGAGAGAGTTTGATTATTATATGCCTCAAGGTTGTCTTATTTGGGTTGTATCTACTTGGTGTTCTTTGACCTTCCTATATCTGGATATTCACATCTTTCTCTAGGTTTAGAAAATTTTCTGTTATTATTTATTTGAATAAACTTTCTGGCTCAATCTCTTTCTCTACATCCTCTTTAAGGCAAATAGCTCTTAGATTTGCGCTTTTGATGCTATTTTCTAGATCTTGTGGGCATGCTTTGCTTGTTTTTTAATTCATTTTTTCCTTCTCTTTTGACTGTATATTTTCATGTAGCTTGTCTTTGAGCTCACTAGTTCTTTCTTCTGCTACTGAGAGACTCTGATGTGTTTTTTTTTCTTTTCTTTTCTTTTTTTTTTGAGATGGAGTCTTGCTCTGTCACCCAGGCTGGAGTGCAGTGGCACAATCTCGGCTTACTGCAACCTCCGCCTCCTGGGTTCAAGCAATTCTCTGCCTCAGCCTCCCGAGTAGCTGGGATTACAAGTGCCCACCACCATGCCTGGCTAGTTTTTGTATTTTTAGTAGAGTCGGAGTTTCACCATCTTGGCCAGGCTGATCTTGAACTCCTAACCTCGTGATCCAACCGCCTCGGCCTCCCAAAGTGCTGGGATTACAGGCATGAGCCACCGTGCCCAGCCACATTTTTCAGTTTGTTAATTGAATTTTTCAGTTCCAGAATTTCTGCTTTTTAAAAAATTATTTCAGTCTCCTTGTTAAATTTCTCCGACAGTATTCTGAATTTCTTCTCTGTGTTATCTAGAAGTTTGTCGAACTTCCTTAAGACAGTTATTTTTAATTCCCTATCTAAAAGCTACATACCTCTGTCACTCCAGGATCAGTCACTGGTGTCTTATTTAGTGTGTTTAGTGAAGTCAAGAATATTCCTAAATGTTCTTGATACTTGTAGACGTTTAAAAAATTAAATTATCTATCTATCTATCTTTTTTTTTTTTTTTTTTTTTTGAGACAGGGTCTCGCTCTGCCGCCCAGGCTGGAGTGCAGTGGCGCCATCTAGGCTCACTGCAAGCTCTGCCTCCCGGGTTCATGCCATTCCCCTGCCTCAGCCTCCCGAGTAGCTGGGACTACAGGCACCTGCCACCATGCCTGGCTAATTTTTTGTATTTTTAGTAGAGACGAGGTTTCACCATGTTAGCCAGGTTGGTCTCAATCTCCTGACCTCGTGATCTGCCTTCCTCAGCCTCCCAAAGTGCTGGGATTACAGGCATGAGCCACTGTGCCCGGCTCTATCTATCTGTCTATCTGTCTGTCTATCTATCTATCTATCTATCTATCTATCTATCTATCTATCTTATATATAATTTTTTTTCTCCTGTCTCAGCCACAGTGCCCAGCCAGTGGACATTTGTTGATGTCTGGGCATTGAGGAGTTAGGTATTTATTCTAATCTTTGCAATCAGGGCTTGTTTGTACCTATTCTTTTTGAGAGGGCTTTCCATGAGTTTGAAGGGGATTGAATATTGTGACTTACGTCTGCAGTCACTGCATGCATTTTAGCACTAGGGGATGTCCTAAGCCCAGGAATGCTGTGACTCTTGAAGTTTCCTAGATGTACAACCTTGGTGAACTTGGGTAAGATAAGGGAGAATTCCTAGGCTGCCAGGCAAAGTCTCTTGCTCTTCCTCTTCCCTCTCTTCCCCTCATCAGAAGGAGACTCTCTAGGTGCTAGGCTGCTTGGAGTTGGGGGAGGGGTGACATGGGCACTCCAGTGGCCACTACAGCTGGCATTGTGCAGAGTTGCACTTGTCGCCTTGCAGACCAGCACAGTACTCGGGCTCACCCAAGGTCTGCTTTGCTGATTAATTCTATCATTTCTGCCATTTCTGGATTTATTTCTACTGACCGATTTTTCTTTTTGTTATGGGTCACATTTCTCTGCTTCTTCATATGCCTAAATTTGATTAGTAAAGAATTTTACATTGTTGAATAACTGAATTTTTAATATTCTTTTAAAGAGTTTTGGGTTTTATTCAGGCTGGTAGAAAAATTAAGTGGATCACCATAATCCTTCTGAGGTATATTTTAAGCTATTTTAAGATGGGTTTACAGTAGAATTTATTCTAGGGCATTCATTCTCAACAAAATAATATTTCCCCCAAAAGGGCAAAATTCAGTTTGGGAGGGTGAAAAAATTTTACTCACTTAATGTATAAAGCACAAACATAGATATGGTACATAACAGATGTACAGCATACCTGTGGTATTAAAATTTCGTGGAAGGACAATTAGGAAAAAATGTCCGAAAAGGTTCTTTCAGTGGGAGGGATGATAATGAGAAAAAAAATTATGGCCGAGTGCGGGGGCTCATGCCTGTAGTCCTAGCACTTTGGGAGGCCAAGGCAGGCAAGCAGATTGCTAGAGCGTAGGAGTTCAAGACAAGCCTGGGTAACATGGTGAAACCCATCTCTACAAAGAATACCAAAATTAGCCAGGCATGGTGGTGTGCACCTGTAGTCACAGCTACTCAGGAGGCTCAAGTGGGAGCATCACCTAAGCCCAGAGGTCAAGGCTGTGGTGAGCCATAATTGTGCTACTGTACTCCAGCCTGGGTAACAGTGAGCTTCTGTCTAAAAAAAAAAAAAAAAAAAAGTGTGATAAGTACTGTTCTAGACACTTCCTCCTCTCTAGTACTTTGTCTTACAAATTTCACTTACCTCAGTCTTTTTATCCTTCTTAACCATCATGTTCTTCTTTGGTTTGCCTTCCTTGCCATGAGAAAGTAGAAACCATCAAAGTGCTTGCCAAGTTTGTTTCCTTTCTCGTAGGGATCACAGTCTCATGCTGCCTATTTTTCAATGACTGAAAACAATTGCAAAACAGATTTTGTCCAGTTTTCTAGTTGTTTATGGAAGAAGGTCATATCTGGTTGTTACCAGATGGAAAGTCTTGACTGTGAGTTGTCCACGTTCTTGGTGCGTTGAACAAATAATTGAACAAAATGCACAAAAAAAGCAACAAAAGAATGAAACAAGGAAAGAAGCAATGAAAGCACAGATTTATTGACATGTAAGTACACTCCACAGAGTGGGAGCAGGCTCAAGCAAGTGGCTCAAGAGCCCCAGTTACAATGTTCTTTAGGGTTTTTATTAAGCTAAAAGAATTTGGTAACATCCCTAGTTGCCCTTTAGAGGCCTCCAATTGGTTACACTCTATGAAGGAATGGCCCATGACCAATCAGAGGCGGAAGTGGAGGCTTCTGTCCTGTTATCAAGGGAGTGAGGATGTGGCCTGTATATTGCCTAATCTTGCCTAGAATTGGCTGCACCTGCTGTTCTTTTGCTTATATCTTAACCCTTGGTTACCCTAATTCCCTATTCTCCTCATAGTCACATTAAAGCCAGAAGTAGACATTCTGATGGATACTTCTTAATAAGATAAATTGTATCTACCTTAATTCTTAAGCCAGTATTTTAATGCAGAAACATCAAAGACATTTCTACTAAGTTCAGGAACAAGGCAAGGTTGCTCACTAACTCCATCACTATTTTTTTTTTTTTTTTTTTTTTAGTTTTAGTAGAGACGGGGTTTCACCATGTTAGCCAGGATGGTCTCGATCTCCTGACCTCGTGATCTGCCCGTCTCGGCCTCCCAAAGTGCTGGGATTACAGGCTTGAGCCACTGCGCCCGGCCAACTCCATCACTATTAACATAGGCTAATACTATTTTAGCCTATGCAATTAGACAAGAGAAATCAATTGTAGGCATAAGAATTAGAAGTAAAACAGTAAAACTACATCTATTTGCATTTGATATAATTCTATTCCTGGAAAACCTTACAAAATTAATAATAAAACTAATTTATTCAGTAAAAGAACTCAATAAGATATGAATACAAAATTATACCAGGCAGAAACAAATAACCTTCAGGTATATAAACAATAATCTGTTAGTGAATATAATGGTAGAGGAAAAATACACTTATAATAACAGTAAAGAAGATAAAACACTTAGGAACTAACTTAACAAGAAATGTGCAAATTCTATATGAGGAATATTTGAATACTTCCTGAAAAATACAAACGTAGACACAAGCAAATGGAAAGATATCCCTTTAAAAAAATTTATTTTTTCTTTTGAGACAGAGTCTTGCTCTGTCACCCAGACTGGAGTGCAGTGGCACAATCTCGGCTCACTGTAACTTCTGCCTCCCAGATTCAAGTAATTCTTGTGCCTCAGCCTCCCAAGTATCTGGGATTACAGGCATGAGCCACAGGCTCAGCTAGTTTTTTGTGTTTTTAGTAGAGACAGGGTTTCACCTTGTTGCCCAGGCTGATCTCAGACTCCTGGCCTCAAGTGATCTGCCTGTCTTGGCTTCCCAAAGTTCTGGGATTACAGGGGTGAGCTACTATGCCCTACGGATGATTGACATATTAAAATATTAGTTCTCCCTAAATTAGTTTATAAATTTAATTGTAATCCCCCAAAATGCCAACAATTTGATACTAGAGTTCATATGGAAAAATACACATGCAAAAACAAACTCGGAAGTACTATTGAAAAAAAGGTATGACACAGAACTAGCTCTATTGGTAATCAAAACATACTTCAGGGGCAGGCGCAGTGGCTCACACGTGTAATCCCAGTACTTTGGGAGACCAAGGTGTGTGGATCACTTGAGGTCAGGAGTTTGAGACCAGCCTGGCCAATGTGATGAAACTCCAACTCTACTAAAAATACAAACAATTAGCTGGGCTTGGTGGCACACACCTGTAATTCCAGCTACTCAGGAGAGTGTGGCAGGAGAATTGCTTGGACCCGGGAGGTGGAGGTTGTAGTGAACCGAGATCGCACCATTGCACTCCAGCCTGGGCTACAAGAGTGAAACTCCTTTTCAAAAAAAAAAACATACTTCAGGCCCTATGCAGTGGCTCACACTTGTAATCCCAGCACTTTGGGAGGCCAAGGCAGGAGGATCACTTGAGCTGAGGAGTTTGGGACTAGCCTGGGCAACATAGGGAGCCCTTATTTCTACAGAAAAATCTAAAAATTACTTGGGTGTGGTGGCGCATGTCTGTAGTCCCAGCTACTTGGGAGACTGAGGTGGGAGGATCATTTGAGGTAGAGGCTGCTATAAGCCGTGATCATGACATGGCATTGCAGTCTGATAGAAGGAGACTCTGTCTAGAAAAGGAAAAAAAAAAAAACACTTCAAAACTTCTCTAATTAATAATGCTGGATTACATTTGTAAGCCACAAATAAGTTTTAGAATAATTAGGATACGTTATCCTTTTATTTATTTTGTGCATTTTCCTATTGACGTTCCTGTGATTTCAATATTGGGGTTCGAGAACCTGACAAGATAGCATTCTCTTATGTATTTTACTTGCTCAAGCAAATCAGTTCTGAATTTTAGTTGTGATAGATAACTAGAGTTTCTGTTTGTTTGTTTTGAGTAGGGGTCTCAAAACAAATTCTGCACCCAGGTTGGAGTGCAATGGCATCATCATAGCTCACTGGGCCCCCTAATTCTTAAGCTCAAGCGATTCTTCCTCCTCAGCCTCCCTAGTTGCTGGGATTATAGGTGTGAGCTCTTGTGCCCAGTACCTTTTTTTTTTTTTTTTTTTTTAGACAGAGTTTCCCTCTGTTGCCCAGGCTGGAGTGCAGTGGCACCATCTCGGCTCACTGCAACCTCTGCCTCCTGAGTTCAAGCGATTCTCGTGCCTCAGCCTCTTGAGTAGCTAGGATTACAGGCGCCTGCCACCACGCCCAGCTCATTTTTGTATTTTTGGTAGAGACGGGGTTTAGCCATGTTGCCCAGGCTGGTCTCAAACTCCTGACCTCAAGTGATCCGCCTGCTTTGGCCTCCCAAAGTGCTGGGATTACAAGTGTGAGCTACCACGCCTGGCCCAGGTCACAGTTTTTGTTTTGTTTAGTTTTTTGAATGTAAGTTACTCACACTGGCTCAGAGTTTTAAATGAAATATTGCAGCATCTGATTATATTGAAGTACCATGCATAGACTAAACTAACACAGAACAATTATGTAGATTGATGAATCAAGGTAGTCACAGTTATAACCTGTGTGTGCCAAACGTAAGTCTTTTTTTTTTTTTGAGACGTAGTCTCGCTCTGTCACCCAGGCTGGAGTTCAGTGGCCGGATCTCAGCTCACTGCAAGCTCCGCCTCCTGGGTTTACGCCATTCTCCTGCCTCAGCCTCCCAAGTAGCTGGGACTACAGGTGCCCGCCACCTCGCTCGGCTAGTTTTTTTGTATTTTTTTAGTAGAGACGGGGTTTCACCGTGTTAGCCAGGATGGTCTTGATCTCCTGACCTCGTGATCCGCCTGTCTCGGCCTCCCAAAGTGCTGGGATTACAAGCTTGAGCCACCGCGCCTGGCCAAACATAAGTCTTAAAACAAACAAACAAAATTGTTATCAAAATTGCCAGTTGCCTTGGTAACTACGTGCAAGTTTATCTCATTGGTACTATTCTTTGCCAAAGTATTAGAAGGCTTAATAGCCTTACACTGTAGTATCAGTAACTTGACTGTGATTGACAGCAACATTGGCAGAATTCAGCAAGTCTGGCTGTAAAGAAGGCACAAGAGACATTGGCAGAGGGGATTGGTTAAGTCTACAGGTTTTCTTTTGAGGCCTTTTATAATTAAATGAAGAATAGAACATTGCTATTCAGCAAATACGTGTATATTGTGTGGTTTTCATTTATTTTGTTTTTACAATTTCTCTCTAATATATATATATTAGATATGCTATTATTTGAAGGAATGACTAGTTCTACAGTTTGCTCTGAAGAACTTTCATCCCTGCACTGCGTGAGTGTTGGAGTTTTTAGTGATCATTCATTCCTTTCCAATTCTTCTTTTCCAACCTTTTTTTTTATTCTTCTTCTTCTTCTTTTGAGACAGGGTCTGGCTCTGTTCTGTTGCCCAGGCTGGAGTGCAGTGGCATGATCTTGGCTCACTGCAACCTCCACCTCCCTGACTCAAGCCATTCATCCTCCCAGCTCAGCCTCCCGAGTAGCTGGGACTACAGGTGTGCGCCACCACACCCAACTACTTTTTGTATTTTTTGTAGAGATGGGGTTTCATCATGTTGCCCAGGTTCGTCTTGAGCTCCTGGGCTCAAGTGATCCACCTGCCTCGACCTCCCAAAGTGCTGCAATAACAGGTGTAAGCCACCATGCCTGGCCTTCCAACCATTTTTACATGTTTTATTATTACAATTATTATTGGTCAAAATGGCAAAATGTTATTTATTTATTTATTTATTTATTTATTTATTGAGACAGAGTCTTGCTCTGTTGCCCAGGCTGGATGGAGTGCAATGTTGCAATCTCGGCTCACTGTAACCTCCACCTCCCGGGTTCAAGCAATTCTCCTGCCTCAGCCTCCCAAGTAGCTGGGATTGTGGGCACCCACCACCACAGCCTGCTACGTGTGTGTGTGTGTGTGTGTATGTATTTTTAGTAGAGATGGGGTTTCACCATGTTGGCCAGCCTGGTCTCGAACTCCTGACCTCAGGTGATCCACCTGCCTCAGTCTCCCAAAGTGCTGGGATTATGGGGATGAGCCACTGTGCCCAGCCTATTTTGTTTTATTTTAGATTCTGGGGTACATGTGCAGGTTGTTACATAGGTATATTGTGCAATGATGGGGACTGGGCTTCTATTGTACCCATCACCCAAAGAGTGAACATTGTACCCAATACGAAAATTTTCAACCCTTACCCACCCTTAAAATGTTTTTTTGATAATGAAATGTTTAATACACTTAAGTTGGAAATAGTTATTTTAAGTTTATAAGAATAATTTACTGAATCTGAAATTTTATATGAATTTTCATTTAAAATGAAGTGAAAATGAGTTAAAGAAGAAATGTTTAAGTGGTAGTTATTATTAACTTCCTTTAAAAAAGTATATGCATCTTTTAGGCTGGGCGCAGTGGCTCACGCTTGTAATCCCAGCACTTTGGGAGGCTGAGGTGGGCAGATCACTAGGTCAGGAGTTAGAGACCAGCCTGGTCAGCATGGTGAAACCCTGTCTCTACTGAAAATACAAAAATTAGCCAGCTGTAGTGGTGCACACTTGTAATCCCAGCTACTTAGGAGGCTGAGGCAGGAGAATCACCTGACGCCAGGAGGTGGAGGTTACAGTGAGCCGAGATCGTACCACTGCACTCCAGCCTGAGTGAGACTCTGTCTACAAAAAAAAAAGAAAGAAGTATATGCATCTTTTATTAAAAAAAAAAAAAAAAAAAAGACTTGGGCTGGGCCCAGTGGCTCACGGCTGTAATCCCAGCACTTTGAGAGGCCAAGGTGGCCGGATAACTTGAGCTCAGGAGTTAGAGAGAAACCTGAGTAGCATGGTGAAACCCCAGCTCTACAAAAAATACAAAAATTAGCTGGGCTTGGTGGCATGCACCTGTATTCCCAACTACTTGGGATGCTGAGGTGGGAGGATTGCTTGAGCCCTACAGGCAGAGGTTGCAGTGAGCCAAGATTGCACCACTGCACCGCAGCCTGGGCAATATAGTGAGACCCTGCCTCAAAAAAAAATTAAAATGAGTAAGGCCAA
The DNA here is from genome assembly GCF_001698545.2 of Rhinopithecus bieti. NCBI lineage: Eukaryota > Metazoa > Chordata > Mammalia > Primates > Cercopithecidae > Rhinopithecus > Rhinopithecus bieti. Next base: position 2,912,940 of record NW_016807423.1, on the reverse strand, counting down.
AAATCTGTTAGAATATGGGCAAAAGATATAAACAAACACATCACAAAAAAAGATATGAAGGCTGGGTGCAGTGGCTCACCCCTGTAATCCTAACACTTTGGGAGGCTGAGGTGGGCAGATCGCCTGAGGTCCGGAGTTTGAGGCCTGCCTGGCCAACGTGGCAAAACCCTGTCTCTACTAAAAATACAAAAATTAGCTGGGCCTGGTGGCATATGCCGGTAATCCCAGCTACTCGGGAGGCTGAGGCAGTGAACCCGGGAGGTGGAGGTTGCAGTGAGCCAAGATCGTGCCATTGCACTCCAGCCTGGGCAACAAGAGTAAAACTCTGTCTCAGAAACAAAACAAAACAAAACAAACAAACAAATATATATATATATATATATGATAATAGCCTTAAATGTGAAAAAACATTCAACCTTACTCGTAATAAGAAATGCAAAGGAAATCTACTCAGATACAAGTTCTCACCCATTAGATTGGTAAAAATTAAAAATCATGACACATTCTGATGGTGAGGCTGTGGGGAAACACATACTCATACACGGCTGGTAGAATGCAGATTGGTACAACTCTTACAGAGGGGGATTTAGAATACTTACCAAAACTACATATGCATTTGCCTGGGCGCGGTGGCTTACGCCTGTAATCCCAGCTCTTTGGGAGGCTGAGGAGGGTGAATCACTTGAGTCCAGGTGTTTGAGACCAGTCTGGACAACATGGCGAAACCCCATCTCTACAAAAACTACCAAAAAAATTTGCTGGATGTGGTGACCATGGCTGTCGTCCCAGCTACTTGGGAGGCTGAGGCAGGACGATCACCTGAGCTTGGGAATTTGAGGAGGTGGTGCACTGTGACTGTGCCACTGCACTCCAGCCCGAGTGATAGCATGAGACCCTGTCTCAAGAAAATAAAACTAAAAAAATAAAAACAAAAAAATTACATATGCATTTACTTCTTGATCTATCTTCCCATTTCTAGAAGACATGCCTCTGCAACACAAAAACATGTACATGGTTATTCACTGTAGCACTGCTGGTAACTGCTAAATATTGAAAGCAATCTAACTGCCATAGCCAGGAAAGTGATGGAATAAACTATGGTACATTCACACAAATGAGTACCATGAAACTGTAAGAAATCCGTATGAATAGTTGTTATTTCCAGTATATATTGTTTTTTTTGCTTTGTTTTGTTTTGTGTGTGTGTGTGTGTGTGTGTGTGTGTGTGTGTGCGTTGTTTTTTGAGGCAGGGTCTTCCTCTGCCACCCAGACTGGAGTGCCATGGGGTGATCTCAGCTCACTGCAACCTCTGCTCCTGGGTTCAACTGATTCTCCTGCCCCAGCTTCCTGAGTAGCTGGGACTGCAGGCACATACCACCACACCCGGCTATTTTTTGTATTTTTAGTAGAGACTGGGTTTTGCCATGTTGGTCAGGCTGGTCTCGAACCCCTGACTTTAAGTGATCCACCCGCCTCAGCTTCCCAGAGTGCTGGGATTACAGGCGTAAGCCACCATGCCTGGCCAAATGCATATGTAGTTTTGATAAGTATTCTAAATCCCCCTCTGTAAGAGTTGTACCAATCTGCCTTCCCACCAGCCATGTAAGAATATGTATTTCACTACAGCCTCACCATCAGAATGTATCATGATTTTTAATTTTTACCAATCTAGTGGGTGAGAACTGATATCTCAGATTTCCTTTGCATTTCTCTTATTATAAGTGAGGCTGAACATTTTTTCACATGTTTAAGGTTATTTTTAAATCTTTTTTGTGATGCATTTGTTCATGTCTTTTACTCATATTTCTAACAAGTTTTAGGTTTTATCACTTTAACTTATTATTATTTTTATTTGGGACAGGGTCTCACCATGTTGCCCAGGCTGGTCTCAAACTCCTGGCTTCAAGTGATACGCCATTCTTGGCCTCCCAAGGTGTTGGGATTACAGGCATGAGCCACTGTGCCAGTCAACCAATATACAGTGCTACATGAAAAAAGCAAAGTACAAAAGAGTAGCTGTAATATGCCACCTTTTGTGTGAGAAAGAGAAAACAAGAAAATGTGGGCCAGGCAAGGTGGCTCACACCTGTAATCCCAGCACTTTAGGAGACTGAGGCTGGAGGATTGCTTGAGTCCAGGAGTTCAAGACCAGCCTGGGCAACACAATCAAACCCCGTCTCCACAAACAATAAAAAAATTAGTCAGGCGTGGTGGCTCACACCTGTGGTCCCAGCTACATGGGAGGCTAAGTGGGAGGATCACTTGAGCCCAAGAAGTTGAGGCTGCAGTGAACTGTGATCATGCCGCTACACTCCTGCCCAGGTGACAGAACAAGACACTCTCCAAAATAAATAAATAGATAAATATTTTAAAAAAGAAAATACGTATATACCTACTCGTTTGTGCAAAAATAACAAAATAGAGAGACCAGAAATAAATGAGACAGGCCGGGCACGGTGACTCACACCTGTTAACCCAGTACTTTGGGAGGCCAAGGCGGGTGAATCACCTGAGGTCAGGAGTTTGAGACCAGCCTGGCCAACACGGTTAAACCCTGTCTCTACTAAAAATAGAAAAATCAGCTGGGTGTGGTGGTGCACACCTGTAGTCCCAGTTACTTGGGAGGCTGAGGTGGGAGAATAGCTTGAACCCGAGTGGCAGAGGTTGTGGTGAGCCAAGATTGTACCACTGAACTCCACCCTGGGTGACAGAGTGAGACTCTGTCTAAGAAAGAAAAAAGAAGGGAAGGAAGGAAGGAAGAAAGAGAAAGAGAGAAGGAGGGAGGGAGGGAGGGAAAGAAGGAAGGAAGGAAGGAAGGAAGGAAGGAAGGGAGGGAGGGAGGGAGGGAGGGAGGGAGGAAGGGAGACTGGGCTGGGCGTGGTGGCTCACGCCTGTAATCTCAGCACTTTGGGAGGCCAAGGCGGGCGGATCACTTGAGTCAGTATTTCGAGACCAGCCTGGCCAACATGGTGAAACCCCATCTCTACTAAAAATACACACACACAAAATATTTAGCCCGGCATTCTGGTGTGTACCTGTAATCCCAGCTACTCAGGAGGCTGAGGCAGGGAACCTGGGAGGCAGAGATTGCAGTGAGCCAAGAACACGACACTGAACTCTAGCCTGGGTAACAGAGTGAGACTCTGTCTCAAAAAAGAAAGAAAAGAAGAAAGAAAGGAAGAGAAAAAGAAAAAGAAAGAAAGAGAAAGAAAGAAAGGAAGGAAGGAGAGAAAGAAAAGAAAGAAAGATGAAAGAAAGAAGAAAGAAAGAAAGGAAGGAGAGAAAGAAAAGAAAGAAAGGAGAGAAAGAAAAAGAAAGAAAGAAAGAAAGAAAGAAAGAAAGAAAGAAAGAAAGAAAAAGAAAAGAAAAGAAAAGAAAAGAAAAGAAAAGAACGAACCCTGGTGATCCGTACTGGGTCAGATGGGGTAGAAAGAATGTGGGAATGGAAGTGAGGTACAGAGGATGGGAAACAGGAGAGGACATTTTGGCTGAGTGGACTTTTTTGTACAGTTGAGTTTTTAGAACCATGCCTATTTATAAATGTTTTATAAATTGAAACAAAACATGCCAAAAATCTAAGAATAGGTAAGGGGGTAACCTATGATGGAATATAAAGAAAATAAATGAAACAAAATGTATTTCAGATGAATAACATAACCACACTGGAGGAAAAATAAAAGACTAATTCAGTAGAACTTTTAAAGGTTTGAGCACTGCAACTCGGCTGTTTTTTGTTTTTGTTTTTTTGAGACGAGTCTCACTCTGTCACCGGGAGGCTGGGGAGTGCAGTGGCGCAATCTCCACTCACTGCAACTTCTGCCTCCCTGGGGTCTAGGCGATATCTCGTGTCTCAGCTCCGGGTAGCAATGGGATTACAGGCGTGAGCCACCACTGCCCACTCATTCTATGACTTCAGAAAAAAAGTATAATGACATGTATACCACCATTGTAAGCATACAGAATAGTTTTACTGCCCTAAAAACTCTCAACGTTTTTAGGTTGATATCTAACATTTTCATTGTATATTGAATGTTTGCAAAGAATATAAGCTTCTGGAGTACTACAAACATTGACATTTAAGAACAACTACTAACACTCTTTCTCTAATACCATCTAAATACTAGAACTCCTAAGGTACCTTCCAGAATTTTTTAACTTTTTATTTTGAAATAATTTTAGATTTACAAGAAAGGGTTCAAGAATACTACAGGCTGGGCGCGGATGGGCTCAAGCCCTGTAATCCACCAGCACTTTTGGGAGGCTGAAGACGGGCGGATCACGAGGTCAGGAGATAGAGACGCATCCTGGCTAACACAGTGAAACCCCGTCTCTACTAAAAATACAAAAACTAAGCCGGGCGAGTGTGGGCAGCCTGTAGTCCCAGCTACTGGGAGGCTGAGGCGGGAGAATGGCCCGCAAACCCGGGAGGCGGAGCTTGCAGTGAAGCTGAGATCGGGCCCACTGGCACTCCAGTCCGGGCGACAGAGCGAGACTCCACCCAAAAAAAAAAAAAAAAAAAAAAAAAAAAAAGAATACTACAAAGAATTCCCATATACCCTCACTCAGATTCCTCAGAAGTTAACCTTTTACCACATTTGCTCTATCTACCTACCTACCTATCTCTTTATCCCAAAGTACAGCGTAGATTTCCTAAAAACAAGGCCATTCTGTTACAGAACCAAAATACAAACATCATAATTAGGAAACTAATGCTGATATTTATACTAAACCATGTTATTCAAATTTTTCCAATTGTCCTGATAACATTCATTGCAGGCAAAGCAAATCTAGGACCATGTGTTACCTTCAGTTGTTACATGTCACGTCGTCTTTATGACTGAAACAGTTCCTCCGACTTTCCTTATCTTTTATGACCTCGACATTTTGAAGAGTACAGTCAGGTTACTTTGTAGAATGTCCTTTAATTTGGGTTTGTCTGATGTTTCTTCATGATTAATTCGAGTTATGCATTTTTTGGCAGGAATACCAGATAAATGACGTTGTGCCCTTCTCAATGATCATATCAAGAGACACACGGTATCTATTTGTCTTTGTACTGGTGATGTTAACTTTGATCACAAATTTCTCCACTATAAAGTTACTATTTTTCTTGATATTTTAAGAAAAATGAATAATATAAAATGCTCAGTTAAAACCACAAAATGCAGCCAGGCACGGTGGCTCATGTCTGTAATCCCAGCACTTTGGGAGGCCGAGGCAGGCAGATCACTTGAGCCCAGGAGTTTGAGACCAGCCTAGGCAATGTAGTGAAACCATGTTTCTCCAAAAAAAAAAAAAAAAAAAAAACCACAAAAATTAGCCAGGCATGATGATGGCATATACCTGTAGTCCCAGCTGCTCAGGTGACTGAGGTGGGAGGATCACCTGGACCCATGAGGTAGAGGCTGCAGTGAGCCGTGATCGTGCTACTATACTCCAGCCTGGGCAATAGAGACCCTGTCTCAAAAAAAAAAAAAAAAAAGAGTAGAAGTCACAATGGGAACAAAGAGGGAGGGCAATGAATAGGAAACAAATATGGTAGATATTAATCCAACTATATCAATAATTACTTTAAATGTCAATGGTCTAAATATATTGATGAAAATATTTTCAGAGTAGATCAAAAAACAACACCCAACTATATATTCCTCCAAACAAGACCCAACTATATATTCTTACAAAAAACCCACTTTAGATGGCACGGTGACTCACACCCATAATCCCAGCAGTTTTGAAGGCTGAGGTGGGTGGATCACTTGAGGTCAGGAGCTCGAGACCAGCCTGGCCAACAATAGTGAAACCCCATCTCTACTAAAAATATAAAAATTAACCAGGTGTGGTGGTGGGCACCTGTAATCCTAGCTACTCAGGAGGCTGAGGCAGGAGAATTGCTTGAACCCAGGAGGTGGAGGTTGCAGTGAGCTGAGATCCTGCCATTGCACTCCAGCCTGGGCAACAAGAGCAAAACTCCATCACAAAAAAAAAAAAAAAGAAAGAAAGAAAGAAAGAAAAAGAAAGAAAGAAAGAAAGTCATAGCACGAACACCAGGAGTGAATCCTAATGGAAACTATAGACTTTGGGTGATAATGATATATCAGTGTAGGTTCCTTGATAGTAACAAATGCACCATTCTGGCGCAGGGTGTTGGTAGTGGGAATAGCTGTGCATGTGTGGTCAGAGGGGTGCTTGGAAACTTTCTGTACGTTCTATTCAATTTTTCTGTGAACCTAAAACTGCCATAAAAAATGCTGCTTGTTATCTTGTCTCATATACACACACACACACACACACACACGCATATATATAATATAAATAGCTTATTTATTTAAATGTGTGGAAGGACACAAACAGTCTTTTACAGGTAAATGGGAAAAGTAATTTGAGATCACTTCCCTAGAGGATTTGTGGCGTGTTTGCCGGAATATTTATATGAGAGCAATCATAGCAGCATTTTGTGTGTGTGTGTGTGTGTGTGTGAAGCGAGCTGAGGTTTTATTTTGGACAAAAGGAGGAGAAGAAGAAGAAGAAGAAGAAGAAGAAGAAGAAGAAGAAGAAGAAGAAGAAGAAGAAGAAGAAGAAGAAGAGGAAGAAGGAGGAGG
>NW_016807423.1:2895345-2905601 GCF_001698545.2 Rhinopithecus bieti | reverse complement strand
GAGGAGGAAAGAAGAAGAAGGAAGAAGAAGAAGAAAGAAGAAGAAAGAAGAAGAAGGAAGAAGAAGAAGAAAGAAGAAGAAGGAAGGAAGAAGGAAGAAGAAGAAAGAAGAAAGAAGAAGAAGAGGAGGAGGAAGAAGAAAAGTACAGCACAATTGAATTGTTTTGTAGCTGGAGACATGGACAAGGGGGGTATCCCCAGGCGGTAAACTCCCCGCCGGTGGGCTGAAGGCTAGGGCTGAGCCTCAGGTGGGTCTCCTGTTCCCCATGCTCCTGTGCACAGAAGTCTCCCTCCCGCGCTCTGGGGCAGCCGCAGGAGGGTCAGGCTGGGAGGGGCTGCCGTGGCTGTTCACTTGGGCAGGACGTTAGAAGACTCAGACACCAGCTTTCTGTTGCAGGTCTCGATTTCTTCACAACCACGGCCCTGGTGGAGCTGGTGCGGCTGAAGGAGCTGGAGCCCATGCCAGAGTCAAAGTTGGAGCCCAGGACGTAGTTGAGGCCGGGGCTGGTGAGGCCCCCATAGGCCGAGCTCAGCGCACCTGCATAGCCGCTGGTCGTCTTCGTATGGATACTCACGTTCTGCATCGCAGTCTCCAACCGGCTCTCCTCGCCCTCCAGCAGCTTCCTGTAGGTGGCGATCTCGATGTCCAGGGCCACCTTGACGTTCATCAGCTCCTGGTACTCATGCAGCTGCCGCGCCATGTCCTGCTTGGCCGGCTGCAGGGCGGCCGGCAGCTTGGAAAGCTTGGCGTTGGCGTCCTTAACTGTCAGCTCCTCCGGCTGCTTGGCCTCTGCGATGGCGGCCTCCAGGGAAGCCCTCTGGCCCTTGAGGCCCTCAGTCTCAGCCTGGGGCTCACTGATGTTCTGGTTTATCCCAGAGATCTCAGTCTTTGTATGCTGCACCTCATCCCAGTGCTTCCCAGACAGCGTCTGCAGCGCCTCATACTTGATCTGGTACCTGCTTTCAGCCTCAGCCCGGCTGCCGTCTCGTACTGCGCCTTGACCTCAGCGATGATGCTGTCCGTGTCCCGGGAGCAGCTGTTGTCCATGGACAGCACCACAGATGTGGCCGAGATCTGGGACTGCAGCTCCCGGATCTCCTCTTCACACAGCGGCCTGAGGAAGTTGATCTTGTCAGTCAGCCCTTCCAGGCAAGACTCCAGCTCTACCTTGTTCATGTAAGCTTCATTCACATCCTTCTTGATGAGGACAAATTCATTCTCCATCTCTGTAGGCTTATTGATCTCATCCTGGTACTTGCTCTTGAAGTCCTCCACCAGCCCCTGCATGTTGTCAAGCCCCGCCTCCAGCTTTAGCTTCTCCTGGCCCAGAGTCTCCAGCTGCTGCCTGAGGTGTTGATGTAGCTCTCAAACATGTTGTCCATGTTGCTCCGAGTCGTCTGCTGCTGCTGCAGGAGGCTCCACTTGGTCTCCAGCATCTTGTTCTGCTGCCCCAGGAACCGTATCCTGTCGATGAAGGAGGCAAACTTGTTGAGGGTCTTGATATGCTCCTTCTCCTGGGTACGCACAGCCTAGATGTTGGGGTTCACCTCTGTGGAGGTTGGGGGGCTCAGCAGGCTCTGGTTGACTGTGACGACGGTGATGCCTCCCGTGCCGCTGGTCCCACCATAGCCTCTGCCCAGGTCACTCCAGAAGCTGCTGCTGCCCACTCGGGAGAAACTCGAAGAGCTGATGCGGGCACTGGGCCCACTCGTGTAGAAGCGGCATAGCAGCATTTTTACAATAATCCAACAACCCTATTGCTCATCAATAGCATAATTGAGAAATATATTGTGATATATTCATACGGTGGAAACTATTCAGCAATGGGAATGACTGAACTACAGCACTATGAATCTTATAGATCGAGTACATGAAGCAAAATACAAATTACTCCATTTATATAAATGTAAAAAAAAAGAATCCTAGGCAACATAGCCAAACTCTGTTTGTACAAAAATTTAAAATAAAATTAGTCAGGTATGGTGGAGCATGCCTGGAGCCCTAGCTACTCAGGAGGCTGAGGTGTGTGGATCACTTGAGGCAGGAGTTTAAGGCTGCAGTGAGCCATGATATGGCAGAGGGAGATCCTGTCTACTGTCTGTCCCTAGAGAAAAAGAAAAAAGTAAGTCAGAAAACAAGCCAAATGAAACTATATTGTTGAGAGATGTGTATGTAAGTGGTGAAACGGAAAACAAGCAAGTAGCCAACATACAATTCAAGATCGTGCTTACCTCCGGACATAGAATGGGGTGTGTGACCTAAGGGAAGTCTAGTATGGATGAGGGGCTGCTTTTTGAGTGCTGGGTAAATTCTAATTTTTGAAGTGGGTGGTGGTGAAATGTTTTAAAACATTAAAAGTTTTAAAATGAATGGTGCTTATAAAGGATTAAAAAAAACCCCACAAGGCATAACCTAAAGTTTTCATGATGCCAGTCTCCTGGTATCTTTTCCTGAATTTGACAGACAGGATGGCCAGAGGAAATGCATCAATGCAGAGGGCCAGAAACAGCAGTGTGGCCTGGGAAAGGCGAGTGGTTGCTGCTTCAGCCATGCGACTTGCTAGAGCAGTGCTTCGTTTTCATTATTTCTTTTCCTTTATAATCTTATTGTAAGAATATTTTGCATATATATATATTTTTTCAAGTTTCCACACAATGCATTGATTTACTTCTATTTTCCATTTTTTTCTTTTTAATTTTTTTATAGAACAGTGCTTCTTAAACTTTAGTGTGCACACTGGGGACTCTTACTAAATGCAGATTCTGGTTTAGTAGGTCCCAAGGAGGGACCAGGGTTCTAACAAGCTCCCTGGTGAAGTCCTTGCTGCTGGCTCACGGAACCCCTCTTTGAATGGCAAGAAGCTAGAGCATTTTCAAGTGGAAAGCGGCCTCTGCAGCCAGGTTCAGTGGCTCACGCCTGTAATCTCAGCACTTTGGGAGGCTCAGATGGGAGGATTGCTTGAGCCGAGGAGTTTAAGACCAGCCTGGGCAACATAGTGAGATCCCATCTCAGAAAGGAAAGAGGAAGGAAGGAAGGAAGGAAGGAAGGAAGGAAAGAAGGAAGGAAGGAAGGAAGGAAGGAAGGAAGGAAGGGAGGGAGAAAGCTGTGAGTGTACTGTTCCCAGCCTGATGCCACACACTTCATAATTCCATCTTATTCCTGCTTCCACTCTCCTTCCATCGCCACTCCCATCTCCTTACGGGTTCTGAGTTCGCAGGTCCCAGGGAGGGGCCAAGGATCCCTACAGAACCACCTGCCCATCTCTATTCCATTCCCACTTATCTCCTTCTCTGTCCCTCTCTCCATCCTCAGATTCTTCCCCAACCCCATCCCCATCTGGTCTCCATTGCATCCATATCGCTATCTTCATTTCTGTCTGTTTTCCCATCTGTCTCAATGTCCAGCTCCAGGTGAATCCCAGCTCCCATTGCTATCTCCATCCTATCCCCACTACACCCCATCCCTATTCTGATACACTTCCTTTACACCCTTACTTTCTCCAGAGTGAAAATTGAGGCAGATTCATAAAGAAGTCTAAGAGTTGTGGGGATGTTGGGGACTCTCAAGGTTGACAGTCTCTCCATATAGAAATTCTTCCCCAGGCCGGGTGCGGTGGCTCAAGCCTGTAATCCCAGCACTTTGGGAGGCCGAGACGGGCGGATCACAAGGTCAGGAGATCGAGACCATCCTGGCTAACCCGGTGAAACCCCGTCTCTACTAAAAAATATAAAAAACTAGCCGGGCGAAGTGGTGGGCGCTTGTAGTCCCAGCTACTTGGGAGGCTGAGACAGGAGAATGGCGTGAACCCGGGAGGCGGAGCTTGCAGTGAGCTGAGATCCGGCCACTGCACTCCAGCCTGGGCAACAGAGCAAAACTCCGTCTCAAAAAAAAAAAAAAAAAAAAGAAATTCTTCCCCAGATTCCAAAGAGAAACTTTGAAAGAAATTACTCAAGTCAAGATTTCAGATATAACTTCTTCACTTCCCATGGTGAGTATGGGGGAGGGTTAGGACTGCAATGGGAAGCAGGAGGGAATCAAAGGGAGATAGGGCTCTCCGGAGAGACAAGAAGGGAATGAGGGAAGCTAAGAAGTCACAGACTGGGAGACAGACAGAGGCAAAAGAGAAATGTATGGATAACAGATCTCAAATCTAGTTTAGCCTCTTCCTCACCCTCCCATCCCCACACAGGTCAGACTTTGACACAAGGAATTTAGAGAAGAAAAAAGGTGTGGTCTGCTCTTTCATTCAATCCATTATCTGTTGAGCATACCTTTTTTATTCAAATGGAGCAGAAGAAAGAAGCTTGAAATGGTCAGTTATCTCTGGTTTATCTGGCTGAAGAGTGCAGAGATGATTCTCTTTCAGGATGGGAGAGGGGTGGGGAGGAGGAGAGAGGTGGGAATGTAATGATGATGGTGATGGGTTGATGAATGTGAGACTGGAGGTTTTTTGTTGTTGTTGTTGTTGTTGTTTTTTTCAGACTGAGTCTCACTCTTGTCCCCCAAGCTGGAGTGCAATGGTGCGATCTCGGCTCACTGCAGCCTCCGCCTTCTGGGTTCAAGCAATTCTCCTGCCTCAGCCTCCCGAGTAGCTGGGATTACAGGCGCCTGCCACCTCGCCCGGCTAATTGTTGTATTTTTAAGTAGAGACAGGGTTTCACCATTTTGGCCAGGCTGGTCTCGAACTCCTGACCTCAGGTGGTCCACCTGCCTCGGCCTCCCAAAGTGCTGGGATTACAGGCATGAGCCACTGTGCCCAGCCGAGACTGGAGTTTTAAATTACAGTAGTCTTTCCTCCTTCCTCAGGTATCTGCGGTTTCAGTTACCTGAGGTCGACCACACTCTGAAATTATTAAATGAGAAAATCCAGAAACAATTCATAAGTTTTAAATTGCGTGTTGTTCTGAGTAGCATGGTAAGATCTCAAGCAATTCCACTCCGTCCTGCTCAGGAGGAATCATTTCTTTGACTTATCCCTTTGTCCAGCGTCTCCACTCTGTCTATGCTACCCCCTCATTAGTCGCTTGGTAAAGGTCTCGGTTATCAGATCAACTGTCGCGGTATCGCAATGCTTATGTTCAAGTAACCCTTATTTTACTTAATAATGGCCCCTGAGTGCTACAGTAGTGATGCTGGCATATTGTTATAATTGTTCTATTATTACTGTTAAACTCTTACTATGTGTAATTTATAAAGTAAACTTTATCATAGGTATGTGTTTTTAGGAAACAAACATAGCATATATAGGGTCTGATATTATTCAGTTTCAGGCAACCATTAAGCATCTTAGAACGTATCATCTTGAATAAGAGAAGACTTGTATATCGAATGACTAGAACACGAATGAGCCCACCCAAGATATTGTTAAGGCACAGAAAAGGGAAACATGACAAAACTGAGTTGAAGGCAGTGACTGGAGGATAATAAAAGTTTCATGTTTGTACCCCCACTGAGTTTCAGATTATTCAACTAACCAATCACCTGCTGTGTAGAGCCTCTTTCTTTCCCAAGACCTTGCTGTCTTCTCCCTTATATTCATGCTGGGAATTCAGCAGTGGAAGCTCTGTCCAGTTGCCTTCTGTTGGAATTAGCAATAGAATCTCACAAATTGTTTAAACCCATTTAATGTCTCTTCTCAACTTCTGGAGTGAAACCCAAGAAGCATTGGAACTTTACTTTTGCTGACGGTTTCCCCATTTTTCCTTCTGATTCTTTCAGTTTCTGGTTATTGGCTAGGGCTGCTTGTGACTCATCTAACTTGTATTTTGGCTGTTCCATAGCCTGTCCATGAATGCAGGGGATTGGGATGAGAAGGTAACCCACACATTCAAGTTGAATTTGTTCAGGGTGGTGAGCTTCCACCTGGGTAGGTAGCAGCCTTGGTTAGGAGCCTGGTTTCATGGTTTGACCACTGATGATCTCTGCTGGGTGGCTGGTGGGATCTAGTCTCTGATAGGTGAGAGATGACAGAGAATCTGGTTTGTTAGCTCTTTTTTTTTTTTTTTGACAGAGTTTCCCTCTTGTTGCCCAAGCTGGAGTGCAATAGCGCGATCTCAGCTCGCTGCACCCTCCGCCTCCTGGGTTCAAGTGATTCTCCTGCCTCAGCCTCCCAAGTAGCTGGGATTACAGGTGCGTGCCACCACACCCTGCAAATTTTTTGTATTTTTAGTAGAAATGGAATTTCACAATGTTAGCCAGGCTGGTCTCGAACTCCTGACCTCGGGTGATCTGCCCACCTTGGCCTCCCAAAGTGATGGGATTACAGGCATGAGCCACCGTGCCCAGCCTGTTAGCTCTTTTTCTATGACAGATTGTTTATTTGTGAGATCAAGTCACTCAAACTCTTTTGTGCCCAAAGGAAGGAGAAGAGCCCTTTGAGATGTGTCTGAACTGGTGAGTTTTTGTGGTTCTGTGGCTACTGACCGATGAGGAGTTATAAAAATGAAGCTGCAAACTCTGGAGTCTCTAGGCCTATAAATGAGAAAAGCCTTAAATCTCATTGTGTGAATGGGGAAAATTTTTCTACCTCCTGAGGGTATTAACAGATTAGATTGTAAAGATTTAAATTAAAGGGGCTTTGTCCTGATTGGTTTATAGAGACCAGTAAGAGCTTTTGTAAATCCAATTTTGCCCAAACTCCAAGAAAACAAAGAAGCTGAACTCCTAATACTTTAAATGGGATAAGCAAAACAAAACAAAAACCTTTTTCATAGAAACTGCTAGCTCAGAAGCAATTTTATACAAGAATCCATGGTTCATGTAATCAGGAAAGGTTTAATCCTTGGACAAGTCAGACTGGTTTGATGATTTTGCCCTAAAACTAACATCTTTTCCTGATTTTACCAGTGTAGAGTATAATACAAACATATGTTTCAGTTTATTTGATTTTTTTAAACTATACCTGCTGGAATAGGATTAGTCTGACGTTTAAGAATTGCTTTTGTTTTCTCATGGAGAGAATAATCTGAATACCGAACACACAGACATACTCCTCTGCCTCTGCTGGTCCCGGTATCAATCATCCTCCTTCCAACTTTATCAATCACACTCATTCCAACTTTACCTAAGTAGCTAAGTTCTGTTTCAGGGAGAGAACTGGGAGGTAGGGCATTGAGGACTCTTTATGATATACAAACATTTTATCAAATCAACAGTGTTTACAAAGAACACATAATATGACCCCCACAGCCATATATGTCTTTTTCATACCTTTTTTTTTTTTTTTGAGATAACGTCTCACCCTGTCACCCAGGCTGGAGTGCAATGACCCGATCTTGGCTCACTGCACCTCCGCCTCCCGGGTTCAAACAATTCTCCTGCCTCAGCCTCCTCAGTAGCTGGGATTACAGGCATGTGCCACCACGCCCGGCTAATTTTTGTATTTTTAGTAGAGACGAGGTTTCACCATGTTGGCCAGGCTGGTCTGGAACTCCTGATCTCAAGTGATCTGCCTGCCCCTGCCTCCCCAAGTGTGGAATTATAGGCGTGAGCCACCGGGCCTGGCCTATACTTTCTTAAAATGGCAATGAAATGAAAACACTCATGAAAATGACCCAAAGGTTAAGCCACTCCGTAATATAGAAAAGTAAGAAGTAAAGGTAGACAGACTATGCTTGGTGACCCATGTTTGAGCATTCTATATTAATTAGAAATTATCCAGATACCCAACAATTATTACTTCATATTTAACCTAGATTTTAAAGTTAGCTGGTCGGGCGTGGTGGCTCACTCCTGTAATCCCAGTGCTTTGGGAGGCCAAGGCGGGCACCTGATCACCTGATGTTGGGAGTTTGAGACCAGCCTGAGCAACATGGACAAACCCCGTCTCTACTAAAAATAAAAAAAAAAATTAGCCAGGCGTGGTGGTGCATGCCTGTAATCCCAGCTACTCAGGAGGGTGAGGTAGGAGAAGCATTTGAACCTGGGAGGCAGAGGTTGTGGTGAGGTTGCACTCCAGGCTGTACAGCAAGAGTGAAACTCCATCTCAAAATAAATAAATAAATAAGATTAGCTAAAGAAGAAAAAAAAAAAGTTAGCTAAAGATCTTGGGGATTATATTTGAACAGATGTATTGTAGAACCTTACTACTACTTATACAAAATATTGGTCAGAATTGTGCTTCAACTGGCATGGTGGCTCACACCTGTAATCCTAGCACTTTGGGAGGCCAAGGCAGGAGGATTGCTTTGAGCCCAGGATTTGAGACCAGACTGGGCAACAAAGCGAAACCCCATCTTTAAAAAAAAAAAAGTTTAGTTAAACACATTGTTTTGTTTTCCTTTTTTTTTTGAGAAAAGCTCTCTCTGCTATCCAGGTTGGAATGCAGTGGCGTGATCATGGCCCACTGCAGCCTCGATCTCCTGGCCTCAATTAATCTTCCTACTTCAGCCTCCCTAGCAGCTGGGACCACAAGTGCACACCACCACTCCCAGCTATATATATATATTTTTAATGCTTTGTAGAGATGAAGAAGTCTCACTGTGTTGCCCAGGTTGGTCTCAAACTCCTGGGCTCAAGCGATCCACCTGCCTCAGCCTCCTAACGCACTGGGATTACAGGCATAAGCCACCATGCTGGGCCTATGTTTTTCTTAATCTTACTATCTCAAATTACGTTGAAAACATGAACGTTTTATGTCTTTATTACATACGTTGGTGTATCCATAAACAATTTCTACTATTTTGCATGTTTTAAAGCTTTTTGTAAATGCTGTTATTTTGCATGAATTCCTTTGCAACTTGCTTTTTTTCTTTGAGCTTATATTTTTAAATCTTTTCATTTGGGAATAATTTTAGTTTACAGGAAAGTTGCAAAAGTAGTACAGTTACTGTCTGCCTTTCAGTCAGCTTCTAATGTTAACATCATACATAACTGTGGTGCATTTATCAAAACTAAGAAATAGCCTGTAATCCCGGCACTTTGGGAGGCTGAGGTGGGCAGATCACGAGGTCAGGAGATTCAGACCATCCTGACTAACATGGTGAAACCCCGTCTCTACTAAAAATAAAAAAAATTAGCTGAGCATGGTGGCACGCGCCTGTAGTCCCAGCTACTCCAGAGGCTGAGACAGGAGAATCGCCTGAACCCGGGAGAGGGTTGCAGTGAGCCAAGATCGCGCCATTGCACTCCAACCTGGGCGACAGAGCAAGACTCCATCTCAAAACAAAATAAAACAAAAACTAAGAAATAAACATTGGTACAATACTGTTAACTAAACTACAGACTTTATTCAAATTTCACCAGTTTTCCACTAATGTCCTTTTCAGGATCCCACCCAGGATACCACATTATGCTCAGCAGATTGCATTTTTGAGATTTATGATGACACATGACATTCTAATTTATTCATTCTAATTGAAGTTGGATTCCCATTGTTTGACCGTACCAACATGTATTTATTCTCCTATTGGTAAGTATTTAGGTTGTTTCCAAATTTCTTTTACTATTACAAACAATGGTGCAATACTTGTACCTCTGTCCTTTTCTTCTTTACACTGTCAGGAAACAGAAAGCATCTACCTATAATTTATGATGAAGTCTAAGCCTGTACCTTCAAAACCTGGCTCTGACTTTTTCTTCCAGCTTCATCTTCATCTCCCAGCAAACCTCCAGGTTCAGGACTGGTTACTCCAGCTCTCTCTAACGTTTTCTCCCTCCCTCCCTTCCTTCCTTTCTTTTTTTATTTTTATTTTTATTTTTTTTTTGAGATGGAGTCTCGCTCTGTCGCCCAGGCTGGAGTGCAGTGGCCTGATCTCAGCTCACTGCAAGCTCCGCCTCCCGGGTTCACACCATTCTCCTGCCTCAGCCTCCCGAGTAGTTGGGACTACAGGCGCCCGGCACCTCGCCCAGCTAGTTTTTTGTATTTTTTAGTAGAGACGGGGTTTCACAGTGTTAGCCAGGATGGTCTCGATCTCCTGACCTCGTGATCCGCCCGTCTCGGCCTCCCAAAGTACTGGGATTACAGGCTTGAGCCACCGTGCCCGGCGCCTTCCTTCCTTTCTTTCTTTCTTTCTTGTCTTTCTTTCTTTCCCTCCCTCCCTCCTTCCTTCCTTCCTTCCTCTCTCTCTTCCTTTCTTTCTTTCTTTTCTTTTCTTTTCTTTTCCTTCCTTCCCTCCTTCCTTCCTCTCTTTCTTTCTCTCTCTTTCTCTTTCTTCCTTTCTTCCTTCCTTCCTTCCTTCCTTCCTTCTCTTCTCTTCTCTTCTCTCTCTCTCTTTCTCTCCCTTTCCTTCCTTCCTTCCTTCCTTCCTCCCTCCCTC
>NW_016807423.1:2892576-2894674 GCF_001698545.2 Rhinopithecus bieti | reverse complement strand
AAAAAAAAAAAAAAAAAAAAAAAAGGGTTAGTAAGGAAAGCTTGGACTGAGCATGAAAGAGGCTTAGGTTCATGTCTATCTACCTCTTCGTTTGACAAAGGGTTCCTAATCTTCTCCCATGTGGCAGACACAGTGGTAGGTACCCAGAGGTTTGTCCTTAGATGCTCCCCTTTTCATTCCACATCTCAGGGGCTCTTGTTTGCTCTAATGGCTTCAACTCTGAAATCCATACCTCCAGCCCCAGACTTTGTTTCCTGAGCCTCTAGCTCGTCTATCTAACTGCTTCCTGGACATTCCCATTTCTCATAGGTAACCTCAGTTTGTTCAAAAATTACTTCATGGCTGGGTGCTGTGGCTTATGCCTGTAATCCCAGCATTTTGGGAGGCTGAAGTGGGAGGATCCCTTGAGCCCAAGAGTTCAAGAAATTTCAAGACAGCTTCTTTCAATTTCTGTAGCTATCCAGTTGCAGACTGGTGAAATTTGCAAACCGTTGTTAAGCACAGACCACACTTTGAGTAGCACCAAAGAGAGGCAACAGAACAGAATGTACATATGTGGCCCTTAGAGCAGGAGGGCAGAAGGCAGAAAAAGAAGATTCTCTTAAGCAAACAGATAACAACCACATCCTCAGTAACTACAAAAGCAATCAGTTCTCTGTACTAACATATGGGTAACCCGGGGCAGTGCGAGTGCAGAGGAGGCACCTAGGCCAGCCTGGGTATCAGGGAAGGCACAAGACAGGTAGGAGTCGGGTGGGGGAAGCACTAGTGATGAGTGGGAAGGACACTCCAGGCAGAGAAACAAGTTTTGAAGTCATTCTGTAGCATATGGGTTAGGGGATGACCTTTCCTGTGATTTGATGGCTACTTGTCTCTAAGCATCAGCAATCATTTTCCATGTGTATAAATGGATATGATAATCCTTTCTTTGAATCACAAAAAAAAGAGAGAAAGCATGAGATATGCCTGTTACAATGCCTGGTGCTTGCTAATGTTGCTGTTTTGTGTGTAAAAGATGCAGGAGTCAGAGCCGCCACAGACAGCGAGTTGCAGCACTTTGCAGGGAACAGTTCACGGACCCAGGACTGGAGCCCAGAATGACCAGGGTTCTGGGAGGTAACAGGGAAAACAGCAGAGGGGTGGGCAGCATGCCTGCCTCTGAGTCACGCCCAGGCCCAGGTGTGTGTCTCCAGGATGGACTGTCAGTGGAGGATAGGGTGCAGTGTAAGGTTGGGGGAGGAGGCAGGACCCCAGGGCACACTCCTCTGACCCACAGGCCCTAGGCATTCCAGATGTCCACACAAAAATTGGCTCCGAATTAAAAGGCTGAAAGGTGGGGCTGGCTCTGTCTTATTTTGATATGTTTTGAGGCATTTGATAAAGATGTTAATGGGATCATTCATAAATCAGGGAACTAATCCTCTGAGGTGCTGGTTGCTAATGAAGCAAGTGAGAATCAGGAAGATGAAATCACAAATTTCAAAATCTCAGGCTGGAATTTAATCCCAGACCTTGAGTCCAGACTTCGTCTCAAGCAGATGGCATGGTTCAAAACATATCCCGACTGCAGTAGTCACTTGGAAATGAGTTCCCAGTGGTCCTTGCAGTTCATCCAAAGACTACTCCTGGGAATGGGACACGGAAATGGGAGGTCGGGATGCAGCAAAGGCTTCCTAAAGGAGGTGACCCCAAGGGAGAGTAGCCTATAGTAGACACTCATTAAATGTTGGTAAAACAAATGCGATTAGTAGATGAAGAAATGGGGGAAGAACACTCCAGGCAGAGATAATACAGGGCCACCTGGCAGCGTCAAGAAGACTTACAGCCCCTGGGCATATTAAAGTGGGCGGTGGTAGCAGTCTGTCCAAGTGCAGGCTAGGAAGGGGTGTATATCTATAAAGAGCTTAACGATAATAGATCCAATTAAAAGTTGGTCTGCCTTTTGTTATTGCTGTGTGCCAGTAATTTTTAAATACTATTGAAATACTCTTCTACTAAAAAATATTTTGTTGGTTTAAGTTTTAAATAATTGCTGTAGATACTGGATTTTATTTGTACACGTAAACTTCACACTAACACTTTTTTTTTTTTTTTTTTT
>NW_016807423.1:2882760-2890592 GCF_001698545.2 Rhinopithecus bieti | reverse complement strand
TGAGACGGAGTCTCGCTCTGTCACCCAGGCTGGAGTGTAGTGGCGTGATCTCAGCTCACTGCGAGCTCCGCCTCCCGGGTTTACGGCATTCTCCTGCCTCAGCCTCCCGAATAGCTGGGACTACAGGCGCCCGCCACCACACTCAGCTAGTTTTTTGTATTTTTTTAGTAGAGACAGGGTTTCACTGTGTTAGCCAGGATGGTCTCGATCTCCTGACCTCGTGATCTGCCTGCCTCGGACTCCCAAAGTGCTGGGATTACAGGCTTGAGCCACCATGCCTGGCCACACTAACACATTTTTATTAGTGATCCTTTAATAAATATTGCATTCTATGTGGAAATTAATTTGGAGTATGCTCGGTTATGTAGTCACACCAATACCCATGTTTGGAGCTCACTTTAGGCAAGGGTCACATCTCCAACCCCTGTGATATTAGATACATCCAAGTTTATACTGTAGATTCAAAATAAACAATCATGAGTTACTGTCAGTGATGACAAAGACAAACAGGGCTTGACTTTTTTTCAATTCTGTCATTCTATGTAACCAGTTGGACTTTTGTGTTTAAAAAGTGGGACAGGCCGGGCGCGGTGGCTCACACCTGTAATCCCAGCACTTTGGGAGGCCAAGGAGGGCGAATCATGAAGTCAGGAGACCCAGACCATCCTGGCTAACATGGTGAAACCCCGTATCCACTAAAAATAATAATAATAATCAAAAAATTAGCTGGGAGTGGTGGCAGGTGCCTGTAGTCCCAGCTATGCGGGAGGCTGAAGCAGGAGAATGGCGTGAACCCGGGAGGTGGAGCTTGCAGTGAGCTGAGACTGCGCCACTGTACTCCAGCCTGGGCGACAGAGCGAGACTCCATCTCAAAAACAAAACAAAACAAAAAACAGTGGGACAGAGTGCAAACTGAGAGGCAAAACATTTTTGTTTGTTAAGTGCAAATTTTTAATTTGTACATGAAATATTTTACTGAATTTGAATTAAAATGTACCTTTGAAATGAAAACCTACTCCTTTAAACTTGTTAATAGTTTTGAAATGAAAGATGAATAAAGGAAATAAATGTTGTGGCCTAAGTGTTATTGCCTACGTTGTATCTTATTTAGATGCTTTGGTTTTATTAAAATTGACTTGTTGGTTGCTGGATGATTATTTACATAAGGGAGTATATCAGATTGTAAGGAAAGGATCAAAATTTAAGCAGGTAGATGTGAAAATGATTGAAATAAATAGTGTGCCTTTTCCATTTTTTGGAGCCGTAATGTAAATTTTATGTATTTATTTTATGATGTGAGTATGCATACAAAGTTTTGGCAAATAAAATTTTCACTTTTGCCTTTCCTTTTTCTGGCCATTATTACAATTTGTTTCTTTTTATGATCATTTGAAAATATGAAATTTGAATTATGGAAATAATTTGTTTTTTTCTTTTGAGACAGAGTCTTGCTTTGTTGCCCAGGCTGGAGTGCAGTGGTGCGATCTTGACTCACTGCAAGCTCCGCCTGCCGGGTTCACGCCATTCTCCTGCCTCAGCCTCCCGAGTAGCTGGGACTACAAGCGCCGGCCACTACGCCTGTCCAATTTGGTTTTTTTTTTTCTTTTTTTTCTTTTTTTTGGAGATGGAGTCTCGCTCAGTCGCCCAGGCTGGAGTGCAGAGGCACAAGCTCAGCTCACTGCAAGCTCCGCCTCCCAGGTTCACGCCATTCTCCTGCCTCAGCCTCCTGAGTAGCTGGGACTATAGGCGCCCGCCACTACACCCGGCTAACTTTTCTGTATTTTTAGTAGAGATGGGGTTTCACCGTGTCAGCCGAGATGGTCTCGATCTCCTGACCTCGTGATCTGCCCGTCTCGGCCTCCCAAGGTGCTGGGATTACAGGCCTGAGCCACCGTGCCCGGCCTATGGTAATAATTTTATCTTTAGAGGAGGGGAGTATAAAAATGATCTGCTCTGTGTGTCAAACATGATCCATTCTACAAATATCTCCTAAATGCCAAGTTGGGATAAACACTAGGTATGTGGGAACTGAAAGAGGCATCAAATGGGAGTCAGAGATGGCCCCAGAAGGAGGTGATCCTGGAGTTGAGAGCTGAGCAATTGTTAGCCATTGAATCATAGCCACCATTTCTCAAGGGTCTGCTCTCAGCCCCACTTCATGCTAGTAGTTGGGGACCCTAAGATACATAAGAGCCTTCTTACCCCACTTGTTATGATAGAGCAAATACCCCTGCTCTCACCGAAGGCCCACTTGTCTATTGGTACTCCAGATCCTGTCCTTTCGTGATTCATCCACGACTTTGCTCTTATAATTGAGCCCTCTATTTCTGTGTCAGTTTCTCCTTTGGTGCATCCCCATCCGCCTATAATATGCCCTCCCTTAACTGCCACCTCATTTTTCTGCTCTCATTCATAGCACAACTTCTTTGTTTAGAGTTTAGAGACAATGTCCCACTCCATCAACTCCTGTTCCCTTAGCAGTCCAGTCCAATCAGGCTTCCATCTTACTACACTTGGTTTTGTCAGTCACCAGTGACCTCCGTCTTGCCAAATCCAGTGGTCACTTACCTGTTTATCTCAACCTCTCAGGCTCTTTGGATGACTTTGCTGTTCTGCTGGACCTTCAATTTAAGAGTCCCCAGGCTCTGTCCTCTGTCCTTTTCTCAAACTATCTCCAGTGTTGATAGCATCCACTCTAACTACCACTCTATCCACTCTAACTACTATGCTGACAACACCCAAGTTTACATTTATAGCTCTGACCTTCTCTGAGCATAATTAATAGACATCTCAAAATCAATGTCTAAAATGGAATTTTGTTTCAGCCACCTCCAAATCTGCTCCTCTTCCTATCTTTCCATATACCAAGTGGCATGATCATCACACAGTTGCTCAAGCCAATAATCTAGGAGTCTCTTTGATTCCTCTTTCCCTTCCTTCCTACCCCCTTCTGATCCATTACAAGTCCAGTTTTTCATTCTTTTTTCTTTTTTTTAGAGATGGGATCTCACTATGTTGCCAAGGGTGGAGTGCACTGGCCGTTCACAAGTGCAGTAATCCCATCACTGATCAGCATGAGTTTTGACCTACTCCATTTCTGACCTGGGCCGGTTCATCCCTCCTTAGGCAACCTGGTGGTGCCCCACTCCTGGGAGCTCACTATACTAACGCTGAACTTAGTGTGGACACCAGATCAGCACAGCACACTACAGCCCAGAACTCCTGGGCTCAAGTGGTCTCCCGCCTCAGCCTCCTGAGTAGCTGGGACTACAGGTGGGCACCACCTCCATGACCAAACACTGACATCTCCTTCTTGGACAGCTCTTTTAGATTTATTTTATTTTATTTTTTGAGACGGAGTTTCACTCTTGTTGCCGAGGCTGGAGTGCAATGGTGCAATCTCGGCTCACTGTAACCTCCGCCTCCCAGGTTCAAGTGATTCTCCTGCCTCAGCCTCCTGAGTAGCTGGGATTACAGGCATGCACCACCACGCCTGGCTAATTTTGTATTTTTAGTAGGTTTCTCCATGTTGGTCAGGCTGGTCTCAAACTCCCAACCTCAGGTGATCCGCCCACCTCAGCCTCCCAAAGTGCTGGCATTACAGACATGAACAACTGCTCCCAGCCACAGCTCCTTTAGATTTCTAACTGGTGTCTCTGCACCCCTCTGGCCCTTTATAATCCATAAGGAACCAAATGGTTTATTTTAAAAACATGTATTAGATCATATCAAGTTCCAGAATAAAATCCAAACTCCTTTCTGCTGTCTTCAAGGCCCTATCCCTCTGTCCTCGTGTCACTGCCCACGTGGTATCCCTGTGGTCAACCTGCCTTCAATTTCCTTCTAGCACTGTCGGGCTCTTTCGTGCCTTAGAGCCTTTCAATCTTCCTATGGCTGGCTCCTTTCAGACATTTCGTTTTCAGCTCACATTTGTCTTTTGGTTTTCCATAGCACTCACCACCGTTTAAAATTATAATAGTTAACAACTTTATTACTCATTTCTTGTCTGACCATGTAAAATGGAAATTGACAGCAAGGACTTGGTTCTGTACTGTTCACCATTTTACCCCTAGTTCAGAGATCAATGCCCAACACACACTAGGCACTCAGTAAACACTGTGGCAGACACCCTACACCCAGCCTTGCCTCTCTCTCCAGCCTCCTCCTGGCTGGAGTCTGAGACCTGGGTGTCCTCAGCCCCTACTTGGGTGAAACAGTTGCTCAGACTGAAGGGTGGAATGGGTGGGGTGGGTGGGCGGGCCAACTTCCTTTAGGAAGCGTTCAAGGCCTGAGGTGGCTGTCCGTGATGCCGCCTTGGTTGGGATGGGCAGCCTAGGGCAGGGCTGCGGGGGCGGCGCAGGGCGGGACGGGTGGGGTTGACTCCGCCCCCTGGCGCAGCTGTAAGTAGGTAAATAGAAGGTGATTGTGGCGTAGCGATGTCCCGATACCCGCCTGCGACGCCGTGGTGGCTGGTTTCCTGTCTGTTCAGTAGAGAGTCTAGACCCCACCCAGTCTTCATGTACAACCGACCGCAGGCTGAGATGGAACAGGAGGCTGGGGAGCTGAGCCGATGGCAGGTGGCGCACCAGGCTGCCCAGGTGAGTCAGGTGTCAGCTCCTGGCAGGCCGGGGGCGGGCCCAGGCTAGGGGGCGGCGGGGAGGGGAGGCCGTGTAGGAGACGGGAGGCAGAGGGAAGCAGAAAGCCGAGGGGTGGAAATCCGAGGGGAGGGGTTGCAAAGGAAGGAATGGGAGATTGGGGAGGGGTTGCAAAGGAAGGGATGCGAGATTGGGGAGGGACTGGAAAGGGAGGGTTGTGAGATTGAGGGTGTAAATCATACGTCGTTTATTCCAATAATGTTCGCCCAGCAGTACAGCTTGTGTTGGGAGCATCGAGGGTAAGAGGGTTCCAGGCAACTTTCAGGCCAGGGACTTGAGTAGGCGGGACAACAAAGACCAAGTCAGGAAGTGAGCAGGAAATGACAGAAAAAAAAAAAAGTTAATTGGAGCCCTGCTAAGTGGTAGGCTTTTGCCAGACTGTGGAAATACAATGATGAATTTACCATGAAACAGATATATATAACATTTTATTAATAAATCGTTAGCTGAATGATTGGAATTGTACAGCGTTACATGAAGGAGAAGTCGGGGGCGCATGGGAGCAGATATCAGGGGTGTTTGACCCGATTTGGGAGGCTTAGGAGACAGCTGAGACTCAGTTCTGGGACTAGAGAACCGGTCAGGTGAAGGGTTCCCAGGTCTGAGACCACAGGCTGTATGCTTCCTCTTAGGAGGAACTGAAAGACCAGGGCCTAGACAGTGATGGGAGGGTGGCTCCAGGGACACATTGAGATCATTCAGGGCTTGTTTATTCCAAGAGCAGTGGGAAGCCATTGATGAGTTTAAACATAATCTGTCTCAATTAGATTTGCATTTTCAAAGGAGTGTCCTGGTGGATGCGGGCTGGATTCAAGGCAATAGTTAGAAAGCTTTTGTGATAATCCAGGTGAGAATTCAAATGGCGGCCTACCTAGAGAAGTGAGAGTGGAGATGGAGAAGCTAGATGTATCATCAATTGTGGAGATGTTTTGGAGGCAGGGACCACAATCATTGGTCCCAAGTGGTGAGGGAGACATCTAGAGTAACAGATTTCTTGCTTGCACAATTGAGTGACAGCAGTGATATTTTCTGAGCGAGAAAGAAGGGTGAGAAGGACTAGGTTAATCCGTTGTTTGGGGGAGGTGGGCAAAGATGACAGTGAATTTTGGACACAGTCCATTGGAAGAACCCGTGGGCCATCCAAAAGGACCCAAACAGTAGGTAGCTGGAAAATTCAGGAGCCATCTTCGCCAGAGCTATAGATTTAGGAATAGTTGTACTATGAACAGAAACAGATCCACTGGCATGGGGAAGTTTGCCCAGAGAGAGTAGAGAAAGAGAAATCTACAAAAGAGACTGTGAAGGAGGGGGTCTGAGAAAAAAGAAGAAAAGGTCGGAAAGTGTGTCCATGCGTGTGAGAGGCCAAGGGAAGCATTATAAGAAGGGTGTGGCCAGTGGTCATATAATCTCCTGAGAGGTCAAGCCAGGAGTCTGGAAAGTGCTGCTTGGTCATAGTGGGATGGAAGTTGTCAGTGGTGACCTTTATGCAAGCTGGCTCTGTGGAGAGATGGAGGCCAGAGCAAATTTGGGAGAATCATAAGGCAAAGTAGTGGTGAAGGCATGTTTAGACAACTTAATTTGCCATGAAGGACTGGGAAAACGAGAGGGCCATTGCTGAGAGTTAGGAAAGACAGGCTGAGCACCCCAGAGGTGCCCACACAATAGTCATTTACCTAGTTCCTATTATATGTCTGTCTTATGCTAGTTGCTGAGCATATAGTGGTAAATACAACTGATAAGGCCAGGCACGGTGGCTCACACCTGTAGTCCCAGCGGCCCAGGAAGCTGAAGCAGAAGGATCGTTTGAGCTCAGGAGTTTTAGGCTGTGGTGCACCACAATCACACTTGTGAATAGCCACTGCACTCCAGCCTGGGCAACATAGTGAGATCCTGTCTCTAAAATTATTTAAATTAAAAATAAAACAAGATCTTCCCAACTCTTCGAGTTTTTTTTTAAAAGAACATTTTCCTCTATAGCCAAAACCGCATAATCAAATGTATCAAAATTGTATATATATATGTGTGTGTGTATATATATATATATACACTTTTTTTTGAGACAGGGTCTTGGTGCTGTCGTCCAGGCTGGGGTGTAGTGGCGCGTCTCGGCTCACTGCAACTTCCGCTTCCCAGGTTCAAGCAATTCTCGTGCCTCAGCCTCCCCCCAAGTAGCTGGGATTACAGGCGTGTGCCACTCCACCCAGCTAATTTTTTGTATTTTCAGTAGAGAGGTTTTGCTATGTTTGTCAGGCTGGTCTCAATCTTCTGCCCTCAAGTGATCTACCCGCCTTAGCCTCCCAAAGTGCTGGGATTACAGGTGTGAGCTGTCACGCCCAGCTGATAATTCCTTTAAATCATCTTAGATGCAAGCCTTATTCAAATGCCCCTAGCTATTCCTAAAATGTACTTCGTAGCTAGTATGTCCAAACCAGAATTTAAGACCATACACTGTATCTGGTGATTATGTCCCTTGAGTCTCTGAAATTAGAATAGTTTTATTTTTTCATGATTGGGATTCAGTTTTTCATGATGCTGACTTTTGTCTTATGGAATGTTCCTTTCAGATATACCAGATTGCTTCCTCATGATAGCATTTAGCTTTATCTTCTACCACTTGTATTACCTTTAAGTTATGATTAGAACTTACAGCTTAACTGGATTCAAGATTTTTGGCAAGAGTGCCTCATGCCTCATGCAGGTTTTATCCTGCATAACAACAGGAGACACACCTGGCTACCATTTGGTGATACTTGTATTAAGGTAGTGAAAAGCCTGATTGATCTCTCTGTTGAAATTTACCTTGTGGTCAGAAAGTAATCTGTGTGATTCTGCTTTGTGTGTATCCAGCGCCCAGTTCCCTACTGGTCATTCACCTAATGGTTTTAACACCACATTTAAATTTTTCCTCAGTTAAATTTCCTTAGGGGTGGCAAAATACATTTTCTTTTCCTTTTTTTTTTTCCTTTTCCTTTTCTTTTCTTTTTTTTTTTTTGAGACAGAGTCTCACTCTCTCCCCCAGGCTGGAGTGCGGTGGCACGATCTTGGCTCACTGCAACTTCTGCCTCCCAGATTCAAGCAATTCTCCTGCCTCAGCCTCCCGAGTAGCTGGGATTACAGGCGTGCACCACCACGCCCAGCTAATTTTTTGTATTTTTAGTAGAGACAGGGTTTTTTTTT
>NW_016807423.1:2846332-2882563 GCF_001698545.2 Rhinopithecus bieti | reverse complement strand
GTTTTTTGTATTTTTTAGTAGAGACGGGGTTTCACCGTGTTAGCCAGGATGGTCTCGATCTCCTGACCTCGTGATCCGCCCGCCTCGGCCTCCCAAAGTGCTGGGATTACAGGCTTGAGCCACCGCGCCCGGCCTGAGACAGAGTTTTGCCATATTGGCCAGGCTGGTCTTGAACTCCTGACCTCAAGTGATCCACCTCAGCCTCCCAAGGTGCTGGGATTACAGGCGTGAGTCACTGGACCTGGCAGAAAAATAAATTTTGTAATTCCACCATTCATTCTACATTTATTAGTTTGTATTCTTCTGTAAAGTAGGAATTAATATTTAACTGCAATCATTTGGTAATTTTGAAATTTTTTTTTCTTTTAGAGGCAGAATAAATGCTTAATTTAATCACTTCAATTAGTAATGTTCAAAGTTAGGATAAGAGCTCAGCTTTTGTCACTTGAGGTTGCAGTGAGCCATGATCATACCACTGTATTCCAGCTCAAAATGAGCCGTGATTGATTGCACCACTCACATCTCAGCCTCTGGAGCAGCTGGGACTACAGACACTTGCCACCACATCTGGCAATTTTTAATTTTTTTGTAGAGATGGGGGTCTCACCATGTTGCCCGGGCTGGTCTTGAACTCTGGGCCTCAAGCGATCCACCTGCTTCATAGTCTCAAAATCCTCAACCTGTGATAGTCTTGATAGGTTTTGTGTTTCTAGGAATTTGTCCATTTTATCCAGGTTATCCAGTTTGTTGGTGTGAAATTTTTCACAGTACTATATTATAATGTCTCCAATTTCATTTCTCATATTTAATCATTTGAGCCTTTTCTTTTTCCTTAGTTGATCTAGCTAAATGTTTGGCAATGTTGTTAATCTTTCCTAAGAACTTAGTTTCATTGATTTTTCTCATTCCTTCCTTCTGCTGGTTTGGGGTTTAGTGTATTTTTCTAGTTCTTTAAGTTATAAAGCTATGTTGTTGGTTTGAGATCTTTTTTATTGTAAGCATTTAAACGAGTAGATTTTCCCCTTACCGCTGCTTTTGCTGTATCCCATAAGATTTGGTAGCTATGTTTTCATTTTTATTGGTCTCTAAGTATTTTCTAATTTTCATTGTGATTTTTTTATTTGACCCATTGATTGTTTCAGAGAGTGCTGTTTAATTTCCAGAGATTTGTAAATTTTCTAGTTTATCTGGTTGTGGGTCAGAGAATATTCTTTGTATGATACCTTATGATACCTTTTTTTTTTTGCTTTTTTTCTAAAAGCGGCAAGGGAAAAGTGTCTTTCTTTTAAAATCTATTGAGACTTAATTTGTGATCTACTATCCGTTTTTAACCCATTCTGCCAATATCTGTCTTTTGGAAAGTATTATCCATTTACTTTCCAAAGTATTTTACTTGCAAGGAAGGATTTAATTCTGCCATTTTTTTCCTCATTTCCAGCATTGTCTTTTTGTTTAATTGATTTTTTATAGTGAAACTTACATTTCCTTATAGCACAATTTCCTTGTGTGTGTGTGTGTGTGTGTGTATGTGTATGTGTGTGTGTGTATATATATATTTTTGGAGACAGAGTCTCGCTCTGTTGCCCAGGCTGGAGTGCAGTGGCTGGATCTCAGCTGACTGCAACCTCTACCTCCCAGGTTCAAGTGATTCTCCTGCCTCAGTCTCCCGAGTAGCTGGGACTACAGGCATGTGCCACCATGCTCGGCTAATTTTTATGTTTTTAGTAGAGATGGGATTTTACCATGTTGGCCAGGCTGGTCTCGAACTCCTGAGCTCAAGTGATCCACACACCTTGGTCTCCCAAAATGTTGGGATTACAGGCGTGAGCTGCTGTGCCTGGCCCCTTTTGCATATATTCTCTAGCTGTTTTCTTTGTGGTTGCCATGGGGAACACATTTGACATCCTACTTATAACATTCTAATTTGAATTTATACCAGATTAACTTTAATAGCACATAAAAACTTCTTCTGTATAGCTCCATTCCCACCTCTTTTCAGTTACTGATCTCACAAAATTACATTTTTATGCATTGTATGTCAAAAAATAAGATCATAAATTTTATGCATTCTTTTAAATCATGTAGAAAACAAAAAGTGGAGTTATATATCAAAGTTAAAATAATACTCACTTTTATCATTGTCCATATATTACCCTTATCAGAAATTTTTCTTATGACGGATTTCTTCCCATGGCTTCAAGCTACTGTCTAGCGTTGTTTCATTTCAACCCGAAGGACTGCAATTAGCGTTTCTTGCAGGACATGTCTAGTGGTAATGGTCTCTCAGCTTTTGCCTATCTTGGAATGTCTAATTTCTTCCTCATTTTGGAAAGACAGTTTTGCCATATATAGGATGGTTGGTAGTTATTTTTTTTCCTTTAGTACTTTGAATATATCAACCCATGGTCTTAGTGTCCAAGGTTTTTGATTAAAGAACTACAGGTAATTTGTGGGATCCCCTATAAGCACTGAGTCACTTCTCTTGCTATTTTCAAGATTCTCTCTTTGTCTTGGGTTTTCAACAGTTTTATTTTTATTTTTTATTTTTGAGACAGGGTCTCGCTCTCTGGAATGCAATAGCACGATCTCTGCCTCCTGGGTTCAAGCGATTCTCCTGCCTCAGCCTCCCGAGTAGCAGGGATTACAGGCACCTGCCACCACATCTGGCTAATTTTTGTATTTTTAGTTGAGACGGGGTTTCACCATGTTGGCCAGGCTGGCCTTGAACTTCTGACCTCAAGTGATCCACCTGCCTTGGCCTCCAAAAGTGTTGGAATTACAGGCGTGAGCCACCACGCCTGGTCTCAACTATTTTATTATAATGTTTCTTGGTATAGGTCTGTGAGTTTATCCTACTTGAATTTTGTTGAGCTTCTTGGATGTTTGTATTCATATCTGGAAGTCTCTTCAGTGGGAAGGGGAGGGGGTTGTAACATTGGGGGTTGAGTTGCCACAGTGGCTGCCTACCTTGTCTGCACCTCATAATCAGAAACAGCAAATAACAATCAGGACATAGATCCCCAGTAGTTGGAGGACAAGGTTTTTATTGCGCCCTCTGGCTCGTGCAAGTTGCTCCAGGAACATGGGGTGTGTATGGGTAGTTACTACCTACCTAAGAATTTAGGTTGACCAAAATTAACTGCAATTTACTTTCAAAGCCTTCCCTTGGAAGGTACAAGCCTTAAAACCCTGCACCATTCCAAAACACTTATAACAGGCAAATGCTGCCAGTGCGATAGTTACCTTGCTGGGGACACATGTTGCTGGTGCTTCCTACCCTGCCATCTTCCTTGATATCACTTCGTGTTTCCTTTTGACCCAATCCTAATCTTTGAAAGCTCTCTTATTTTCAGGCATGAAATGTACCAGCCTCCCTTAAACCTTCCTTTTCCCAGTCTTAGAGTCAGGAAATTCTTGGTCTAACTTTTAGCAAGGAATAGAATTAGAGACAAGTCTAGGCTCTAGAGGCACGCATTGTTATTAGAGTCACAGTTGCTTCGATGGGCTATTTTACTGGACAGAGCTAAAAAAAAATGTGTATTTTTACACTGTGAATTTGTATAGAATATTGCCTATTTAAATTTAGCATTATTATTATTATTTTTTGAGATGGGGCCTCACTCTGTCACCTAGGCTGGACCGCAGTGATGCGATCACAGCTCGCTGCAGCTTCGACTTCCCAGGCTCAAGTGATCCTTTCCACTTCAGTTTCCTGAGTGGCTGGGACCACAGGCACATGCTACCATGCCTGGCTAGTTTTTTGTTCTTTGTAGAGATGAGGATTCCCTATGTTGCTCAGGCTTGTCTTGAACTCCTGGACTCAAGGGATCCTTCCACCTGGGCCTCCCAAGGATCTAGGATCATAGGCATGAGCCACTGTGCCCAGCAATACTAACTTATTTTAAACCATATTGCTAAAAATAACACTCAAACAGAAAAGTGAATGTAAGTACAGCTTCTACAAAGTAATGAACTGTTACAAAGTAAAACCTGTGAAACTGTCATTCAGGTCAAGAAATAGAAGCCCGTCCAGTGTCCCTTTCTTATCTTTCCCCATTCCCTACTCTCTAATATAACTCCTATCCTGTAGTCTGGATGTTTTGTTTTGAATTTCCCTATTTCTGTCCTGTGATGTTCCTATAATTGCTGCAAAAGTTGTAATTGCTTCAAGTTTTGCCTTCTTTCCTCCCTTCCTCCCTTCCTTCCTTCTTTCCTTCCTTCCTTCCTTCTTTCCTTCCTTCCTTCGTTCCTTCTTTGAACTCCTGACCTCAAGTAATCTGCCCGCCTCAGCGAGTCGATCTCTTCTCTTCTCTTCTCTTCTCTTCTCTTCTCTTCTCTTCTCTTCTCTTCTCTTCTCTTCTCTTCTCTTTCTTGTGTTTGAATGTTGTTACATTTTCCCTTGATTTGTAGCAATAATTTTCTGGTGATTTTTTTTATTGCAATCTTCAATTTCTTTCTTGATGGTTTAGTATCTTGTATGGATACCCTATTTTAAACTTCTCTTTTGGTTGTCATATTTGAATGGATTGTTCTTTTCTGGACCATCCCAATTGAAGAGTGAATAGGAGATGATGGGGTAGCTTTATTGGTTTCTCAACTCAACAGCTCCCTCTTCTATTGCTACAGCAATGGATTTTGTTGTTGTTGTTGTTGCTTGTTGCTTGTCTTCTTGAGACAGGGTCTCACTCTGTCAGCACAGGCTGGAGTACAGTGGCACAATCTCAGCTCACTGCAACCTCTGCCTCCTGGACTCAAGTGATTCTCCTGCCTCAGCCTCCCAAGTAGCTGGGACTACAGGCACACACCACCATACCTAGCTGATTTTTGTTTTTGAAATTTCTGAGCTCAAGCAATCCACCTGCCTTGGCCTCCCAAAGTGCTGGGATTACACAGTTGTGAGCCACCGTGCCTGGCCTACTGACAGTTTTTAAAAACATGGTTCTTGGCTCCTATCCTATTTTAAGACCTTCTACCACCAATCTCTTTCCTACCCTTCATGCAAGTCAGTCATCGAGGGATACTGCCCCTGACTTCCAGGCAATCCCCATCCCTTTTTTTAAGAAGTGTTTTGTTCACATCTGCCTTTCCCCCATATCTCCACCAATGCTTGATCTCAGACCTGCCCAGGCAGTTCCCACTCGGGGCAGATGCTCTTCCATAGGCAAATATTTGCAGATGATGTCTAAGTTTTGCTAAAGCCAAGACCCATCTGCAGCCTCAATTCCTTCTATCTTTGTGGCTTTCTGCACCCGTTCTGCTGGTTTAGGATGTTCTTTCACTTTCACACTTATGTATAATTTGGAATTTGGGCCAGGCACGGTGGCTCATGCCTGTAATCCCAGCACTTTGGGAGGCTGAGGCAGGCAGATCATCTGAGATCAGGAGTTCGAGATCAGCCTGACCAACATGGAGAAACCCCGTCTCTACGAAAAATACAAAATTAGCCGGGCGTGGTGGTGCATGCCTGTAATCCCAGCTACTCACGAGGCTGAGGCAGGAGAATCACTTGAACCCAGGAGACAGAGGTTGTGGTGAGCCGAGATTGCGCCATTGCATCCAGTCTGGGCAACAAGAGTGAAACTGTCTCAAAAAAAAGAAAAAAATAAATTGGAGTCTGAACATTTTCTCAGAGTTTTGCTGAAGGTGTAGGTTATGGACTGTTTTATTTGTTCTCTTTGTTGCTTTGTGTGACATAAAAACCAGAAACATGTCCGAGAGAAAGTGGCATGAGTTACGGCTAGGCTTCTATGGGGCTTGTATCAGCCAGACCGCATGTGAGAAAGCCCAAGCTGGAAAATGGTCTGGAGGCAGGATATTTCAAGCAAGAGATGGAAACAGAGGGCTGGATTAGGATGGGGTCTGGGAACGAAGAGGAGGGACATGTGGAACTGGAATTTGAGCAAAAATCACCTGACTCTTTCTCCCCAAGGATAATGAGAACTCAGTACCCATCTTGAACGTGTCTTCGTCTTCTGGAAGCTCTGGAGTGCACACCTCTTGGAACCAAGGCCTACCAAGCATTCAGCACTTTCCTCACAGCACAGAGATGCTGAGGTCCCCCTTGGTGTCTGTTGAGGCGCCGGGGCAGAATATGGATGAAGGAGGGCCACAGTTCAGTATGCTACTGCCTGAGCGTGGTGTGAGCTACTGCCCCCAAGCGACTCTCACTCCGTCCCAGATGATTTACTGTCAGAGAGTGTCTCCCCTTCAGCAAGAGATGACGATTTTCAGTGGGCCCCAACTAATGCCCATAGGAGAGCCCAATATTCCAAGGGTGGCCAGACCCTTCAGCGGGAATCTAAGGATGCCCCCCAGTGGGCTGCCAGTCTCGGCTTCCACTGGAATCCCAATGATGTCCCACGCTGGGAACCCTCCGATGCCTTACCCTGGCCTCTCGACAGTGCCTTCTGAAGAAACATCGTTAGGCCCAACCATGCTTTCCACTGAGGCCCAGGCAGTGCTCCCGTCCGTGGCTCAGATGTTGCCCCCACAAGATGCCCATGACCTTGGGATGCCTCCAGCTGAGCCCCAGTCATTGCTGGCTTTAGGGTCTCAGGACTCTCTTGTGACTCAGCCGGACTCTCAAGAAGGCCCATTTCTACCGGAGCAGCCCAGACCTGCTCCACAGACAGCAGAGAAGAACTCCAGGCCTCAGGAAAGGACTGGTAGAGGGGACTCCTCGGAGGCAAGGCCTTACCGCTGCAACTATGAGAACTGCGGAAAAGCTTATACCAAACGCTCCCACCTGGTGAGCCACCAGCGCAAGCACACAGGTGAAGGAGGTGTCAGGTGGGGTGGGGATGGAGGAGTCTCTGGGCTTTCAATTTGTCCTGGGACATTGGTGGGTAATTGTTTGGGATGAGCCTTTCCTCTTCCAAGCTTAGAACTAAGCTAGACTGGCTCCCCGACTTGCCATACAGGAGGACTAGGGTGGGCACTCCTGGTTATGTTGCCGCTCCCTGGTTCCCTGGACCTTCCCTTTTGAATCCTCAACCTGGACTGCTCTGCCTCACAGAGTCGGACCCCTTCCTTCCTACTCTATTCTCAATTCCATCTCTCCCTTGTCATTCCCAGGTGAGAGGCCCTATTCTTGCAACTGGGGAAGTTGTTCGTGGTCTTTCTTCCGTTCTGATGAGCTGAGACGACATATACGGGTACACACCAGATATCGACCATATAAATGTGATCAGTGCAGCCGGGAGTTCATGAGGTCTGACCATCTCAAGCAACACCAGAAAACTCATCGGCCAGGACCCTCAGACCCACAGACCAACAGTAGAGAGCAGGACGGTCCTCCTGCTGCTGGTCCTTAGGTCAGTCTCCTCTCCTCATTCTGGCTTTTTCCTTTTTTTTTCTTTTTTTTTTTGAGATGGAGTCTCACTCGGTCTCCCAGGCTGGAGTGCAATGGCGTGATCTGGTTCACTGTACCCTCCACCTCCCAGGTTCAAGTGATTTTCCTGTCTAAGCCTCCCGAGTAGCTGGGACTACAGGCACGTGCCACCATGCCTGGGTAATTTTTTGTATTTTTAGGAGAGACGGGGTTTCACCGTGTTAGCCAGGATGGTCTCGATCTCCTGACCTCGTGATCTGCCCACCTCGGCCTCCCAAAGTGCTGGGATTACAGGCATGAACCACCACACCCAGCCTCATTCTGGCTTTTCTACACAGATCTTACCTGCCTCTGGCTAGAACTTCTCTTCGGTAGGTGTAGGATTAGATGAAGACAGGAGGATTATGAGTCAGTGTTGAAGCCCACACGAAGTTCTGCAGCCAGTTAGAGACTCCTCAAACCTCGTCTTGGATGCCGTTAACCTCTCTGGGGCCACCTGCTTCTGCTGGAGTTTAGTCAGATGGGAATGTGGAGTACAGTAGAGATTGGGAGCTTCATTAAAAAGCTCTTGATTTCTTGTGGCTCTCCAGCTTAAAACCCTTTAATGACTCCTTTGCTTGCTACATAAAATCCAGTTTCCAGAGCCAGACTATATTCAAATCCTGAATTTGCCACTTAATATCCTTGTGACCTTGAGAAAGTTCTTGGATCACTATGCCTTGTTTCTTCTTCCAGAAAATGAAAAAACTAGTTTTGGACTGTATTGGGCATGGCACATATGGCATCAGATTCTCCCTGTCACTCACTGGCCACGTACCCAGAGCTTCTGTTTCTTCCCACCACTTCACAAACTTGGATGGAATGCCCTAGCATAGGGCATGGGATCTGGCATCCCAAGTTGCTGCTAGCAAACTTAGAAGTATGGGAAAATTTATTTATTTATTTGAGACAGAGTCTTGCTCTGTCCCCGTGGCTGAAATGCAGTGGTGCAATCTCAGCTCACTGCAACCTCTGCCTCCTAGATTCAAATGATTCTCCTGAGGCAGGAGAGCCTGAATAGCTGGGATTACAAACACACACCACCACGCCCGGCTAATTTGTGTATTTTTTGTAGAGACAGGATTTCACCATGTTGGCCAGGCTAATCTCAAACTCCTGACCTCAAATGGCCCACCCACCTCAGCCTCCCAAAATGCTGGGATTACAGGCATAAGCCACAGTGTCTGACTGGGAGTTAGTATTTATGGGATAAAATTTGAGGCCGGGTGCAGTGGCTCATGCTTTTAATCCCAATGCTTTGGGAGGCCAAGGCAGGTGGATCATAAGGTCAGGAGTTCGAGACTAGCCTGGCCAATATGGTGAAACCCTGTCTCTACTAAAAATACAAAAATTAGCTGGGCATGGTGGAGTATGCTTGTAGTCCCAGTTACTCGGGAGGCTGAGGCAGGAGAATGGCTTGAACCTAGGAGGTGGAGGTTGTGGTGAGCTGAGATTGCACCATTGCATTCTAGCCTGAGTGACACAGCAAGACTCCATCTAAAAAAAAAAAAAAAAATTTTTTTAACTAGTGGAAAACGGGAGATAGGTGAGACTCAGGCAGATCAATTCCCCCTTTTTCCCTCCCTTTCATGAATTGCTGCATGGCACCAATTCTCCAAAACAGTACCATCAATGGGGAGACCTCCCAAGTAGCCAGTGGACACAACTACTGTGGCCTCCGCAGGGCTTGTCATGAAGCAGTGCCCAGACTGCTAAATACATCACCTGGGGTTACTTCCCTTTCTTTCCTGCTTTTCTTCCATTTTTTCACTTCCAATGCCTTGGGTTTGCACCTCTCCAAGTAAAACACCAGTACTTAGTTCTTGTTTTCAGGCTCTATTTTCTAGGTGACTGAGGGCTAGGAGGGAAAGGAGGGCCTAAGACTGGGGCAGATAAAGATGAATCCCACTGTAACTTCTGCTTCTCCCACCTTCCTTAGGTCGCTGGACTACCAAGCACCAGATATTAAGTGGCCTATCTTTCCCTGCTGTCCCTTGGGGTTAAGGGGATAATGACTATCATGGCAAACCAGCCAGGTTGTTTAGAACCTCTTATCTAGACTTGGCAGGCTGTTTGACTCTAGCAAACTGATAGAGAGAAAGGAACTTGGCCAAGCTATCAAGTGCAGAGCTAGAATCCCAACCAGGATCTGTCTGCCCCAGAGGTGGTCTCTTCCCTAAGAAGATGGTGCCTTCTATGGGTGTTTCCTGAGCCCAGGCTGCTGCCAAGCACAGATGAATCACAGCTGGTTTCTGTGCTCAAGGGACTGTCTTAATCTGGGGACTCAGAGGTCCACCTCTGTACAGTGGCCATGGGAAGGAACCCCTAACTGGAGGGGTCAGAAAGGCTTGTCATGAAGCAGTGCCCAGACTGCTAAATACATCACCAGGTAATCCCAGTAAGAGTGTAACACCTGGCCCGGCACGGTGGCTCAAGCCTGTAATCCCAGCACTTTGGGAGGCCGAGACGGGCGGATCACGAGGTCAGGAGATCGAGACCATCCTGGCTAACAGAGTGAAACCCCGTCTCTACTAAAAAATACAAAAAACTAGCTGGGCGAGGTGGCGGGCGCCTGTAGTCCCAGCTACTCGGGAGGCTGAGGCAGGAGAATGGCCGGAACCTGGGAGACGGAGCTTGCAGTGAGCTGAGATTGTGCCACTGCACTCCAGCCTGGGCGACAGAGCGAGACTCCATCTCAGGAAAAAAAAAAAAAAGAGTGTAACACCTAGTAATCCCTCAAATTTTGAAATAAACTGAACAGGTGAATGAAGAAGGAAGAGGATTCCAGGCAGAGAACACTGGACGTGGCAACTGTTCAGAGGAGAGGCAGTCTTCAACATTCATTCAGCAAATGTTTTTTGAGCCTACAATACTGAGCGCACCAAGGCTGTGATGGTGAGGAGCATGAAGTTAACTAAAGGATGTGTCAGAGAAAGACTTCTCAAGGAGATGCCTCCGTCAGACCCGAAGGACTCATGGGTGCTAGCTGAACCTCCCATTTCTTGGACATATACCGTTGGATATGTCTATCTTCTGGAAACTATGGCATGGACAGTAAGGATTCAGAGGTGCATGAAGGCACCCTGCCTCTGCAGAGCAGAAAGATCATAGACAACATTTATGAATGTACCCAGTGCTGCCAAGAAGAGAAGCTGGTCCTCTGCAGGTTCAAGCCTATCTGGGCCTCTGGGGAAGCCCCACAGCCTTGGCTGTGCCTGTCCCTGCCCTCCCACCCCTACCCTGACCCTGTCCTGCTTTGCTGCCTTTGTCTGTGTTACTAGTGGCCCCAGTATACCTGGGATGGACATCCAGGTGCCCTTCATCCAAGCTCCCACGTGAGGGGAGTGGACATGATTAAAAGAACAGGGGCAGAAGGGGCTCATTTATGACCCATTCCCTAGCCCCAGGGATTGAAGTCTTGGGTACTCAAAGTTTCTTTCTACCAGGGCACCAGATCCCTTCCATGGAGCAGGCCATCTCGTGTTCACTGGGCCAGGGCTGGTCTCTGTTCCCCAGCCCACCTGGCTCACACACAGCCTCGTGGGTAGGGTCAGCAAACCAAATTGCTTGTTGTTGGAATGTAGGATGAGAGGTCTGCTTGGTGATCTAGCATTTTCACCAAGAAATGGATGTGGAGAGGACCAGAGTGATCAAGGGTGTATGATGTGCACTACAACGGTGGGCAAAACAGGCTCCTGCTCCTGTGGAGATCACAATCTAGTGGAGGAGGGATGTTACTAGAGGTGCACAAGGTGGGCCCGGTGCGGTGGCTCATGCCTGTAATCCCAGCACTTTTGGAGGTCGAAGCAGGCGGATCACTTGAGGTTAGAGGTTCGAGACCAGCCTGGCCAAAAAGGTGAGAACCCGTCTCTACAAAATACAAAAATTAGCCTGGCATATGGTGGGTGCCTGTAATCCTAGCTACTCGGGAGGCTGATGGGAGAATCACTTGAACCCGGGAGATGGAGGTTGCAGTGAGCTGAGATCTTGCCATTGCACTCCAGCCTGGGTGACTGAGCGAGATTCTATCTCAAAACAAGCAAACAAAACAAAAAAGACTTGTGAACTCTCTAGTAGATTTTGAATCCTGCCTCTGCCATTTCCTGGCTATGAGGTGTCTTGGGAAATTTACTTATCACTCTTGCTTCTGATAGTAAAGGGGATGGTGAGATAGATTCAAGATGGAGAGATAAGGTTGAAAGTGTTTTCTTTGGCTGCAATGTGGAGATAAGATTAGAGCGAGGCTGTAAGGGAGAGGAAGGGACATAGCAGTATTTCAGGTGAGAGTCAAGGTGGCTTTCGCCAGGGTATGAGAGTGGAGGTAGGGAGAAGTAGGAAAGTGATAGTTAACCGGATTTGGTAGTTGAGGGCGAGGTCAAGGGTGACTTCCAGGTTCCTGGCTTGTGTTATAAGTAACACAGAAGAAGAATGGATGAACTTCATTTGTTTTCCATTGATTGTGATATCTATCATAACCTGCAAGAAATATTTTGTATATCTCCAATTTAATAATAAAATGCACTCATGTTAGGAAGGTCAAAAAAAAAAAGGAAAAAATAAAATAAAATATTTACCCCTAAGATCAGGCCTGTAATCCCAGCACTTTGGGATGGCAAGGCAGAGGATAACTTGAGGCCAGGAGTTTGAGACCAGCAAGATCTTGTCTCTATAAAAAATAAAATAAGAAAAAGAAGGAAAAATAATCTAATACATTTAAAGCTTTGAATTCCCCATCCTCCTTTGCAGAGGTAACCACTATACTGAATTTTGATTAATCTCGCCTTAGTTATTTATTGTTTTTACCACATAATGTATCTGTTCTTAAATATAGTGATTGGTTTTATATGGTTTTGAACTTACCTTTATTCTGTTTAGGATTCATTGAACTTTTTCAATCTAAATGTTTGGTAGTCTTAATAAAATTTGGAAAAATTTTGGGCATTGTTTTGTCAAATTTTGGCGTTCTCCTCCACCTTCTATTTCTGACACACAGTCTGCTCCTGAGGGAGCACTTGATATTGTCCCTCAGGTCACTGATGCCCTGTTCATTTATTTCAGTTCTCTTTTCTTTTCTTTTCTTTTTTTTTTTTTTGAGACTGAGTCTTGCTCTGTTGCCCAGGCTAGAGTGCAATGGCTCGATCTTGGCTCACCACGACCTCCACCCCCCGGGTTCAAGTGATTCTTGTTCCTCAGCCTCCCAAGTAGCTGGGATTACAGGTGTGCACCACCACACCCAGCTAATTATATTTTTAGTAGAGACTGTGTTTCTCCACGTTGGTCAGGCTGGTCTTGCACTCCTGACCTCAGGTGATTTGCCCTCCTCGGCCTCCCAAAGTGCTGGGACTACAAGTGTGAGCCACCACACCTTGGGGGTTTTATATAATGTGAAATCCTTGGTGGATTGTTATAATATATAAGGGTTGTAGTGAAATTTGAAGAAATGTTTGGTGTTTTTGAATGGGTTGGAAGTATGTTACTATTTTCATATTTAGGTTAATGAAATAAAACTTTAAAATTCATGATCTAGCAGATTAGATCTGGATAATGAGGAACAGCTGTATGATCTTTTCTTTTTATAGTTGTGCTTCACATAAGACTCTAGTGCACTCTCAGATTTCTCTGGTCTCTCACCCCTCCCCCCCCGCCCCTACCCTGGTGTGTTAACAATGTAGAGAATTTTTGTTTGGGGTTGTTATGGATTCTTTATATTGACCTTAGTAATAACATGGATGAAATCTTAGAGATAAGTGTTGAAAACAAGGGAGTTTCAGAAGACTATATATAGCTTAGTATAATATTTATGAAGCTCAAAATAAAAAAACCTACAAATTATCTTTGAATACATGCATTTTTGATAAATGTATCAAAGGAATTTATATATACAAAATTCAGGGTAGTCATCAATTCTAGAAGATAGAAGGATGGGTAGGGGAGCTGACCAGACTTGGCACACAGCCAGGGCATTGCAGTTTTCTGAAAGGAGCCATAGTCAAGGACTTGGCATCCCCACCGTAAGGCAGATTCACTGTACACTGGTTATCAGCTTGTCTGAGTCCAGTGAGATCCAATGACACCCATACACACAACAAGTTAAATAAAATAGGTTTATTACTAACAGACAGCAAAGGACAACAATCTAGGATTCATTGGGAGTTAGTCCCCCAAGGTTCAGGAAAGCTGCCCCCGAGGATGGAGTCTTAACTGCATGTGCCCTACTTGTACCACAGCTGAAGGGCCCCAGAAAGCAGCCAGCCCAGAGTTTTATACCCTGGGTTTATGTGGGTCGTTGAAGGACAATGGTGCTTCAGTGCAGAGGCCTCCTTATTTGGGGTCTTGGCTAAGGCTGTCTCTCCTATCTGTTCTGTAGCAGTCAGTAAATAAGGCTTGATCATTCCTTTCCATCTGGCTCATTGTTCCGACTGGCCATCTCAACACCTGATTGCATGACACTGGGTGATGAGCTCTTACAGGTGCTCATTTTTTTCTACTTATAACTTAAATATCCTATTCAATATATTTCATATATAATATTACACAACATCTTTTTTTTTTTGAGACAAGGTCTCACTATGTCACCCAGGCTAGAGTGCAGTGGTACAGTGGTGTGAATATAGCTCACTGCAACTCCAACTACTGAGCTCAAGTGATCCTCCCATCTCAGCCTCCCAAGTAGCTGGGACTATAGGTGCACACCACCACACCCAGCTAATTTTTGTTTTTTGTTTTTTTTTTTTTTTTTGTAGAGGCAGAGTTTCACCATATTGCCCAGGCTAGTCTAGAACTCCCCAGGCTCAAGCAATCTGCCCATCGTGGCCTCCCAAAGTACTGGGATTACAGGCGTGAGCCCCAACTGACCCAGGTTGAACTTCTGAATAGGCTAAGTACTCATCTAAGCAAAGTCCATTTAACCTGAGACCACTTTACACTGGACGTGACTGAGCATCCCCTCCTTTTCAACACATAGGAATGAAGCTCCAAAGAAACATGGACTCAGCTACAGAAAAAAAAAAAAAAAAAAAGTTCCATATTCTTTACCCTCTGAGTTATATACATATCAATCTCAATCATCTACACAGATACATTTTTACAAGTACACATACAGGTAAATGCAGAGTAAGATCTAGAAGGATTCACAGCATGCTGATAAAAGCAGTTACCCTGAGAGAGGGCAATGAATGAAGAGTGCTTCCGGTTTCAAGTTGAAAGTCATCCAGTTTTTATATGAAAATGCATATACCTATTTTCTTTGCATGTTTTAGAAAACTTATGAATATTAAGCACCTACTAGCTACTGGCATAGGGAAATAGGGGAGCTTGTTCAAGGGAAACAAACTCAGTAGGGAGAATCTTTTAGCTGTACACATTTCCTCATGGGCTGAAGGGTTCATAATCCTGGGTGAACATTGTGGACCTTTGCATGCTGCTTTAGGTGATCAGATCTTGCAAAATTCTTGTTGCATATTGAACACAGGTAAGGCCGTTCCCCAGTGTGCCTTTTCTTGTGTCTGTTGAGCTCATCTGAGCGGGTGAATTTCCATGTACATCCTTCTACATCGCATATGTAGGGCTTCTCCCCTGGAAGAAGAGAGAGAGAGAGACCTGTCATACATCAAGGTGAGGTAGGGCAGGGACATTGAAAGTGAACAAGAAAAAGTTTTTGAGCAAGTTGGAGTGGGAGAGGGAGAGCCAAAGGAGACGGGAGTGAGGGAGGTGAGTGAAGGAGGAGGGGAATGAGGGCCGCAAAAGCTGGAAAGACAAGAGGAAAACTGTGAGGAAGGGAACAAAAGGAAAGGAAGAAGAAAAAAAAAACAGAAGGAGAGACAGACAGTTATTGGCAGGCAAGTTAGTGGGGGGAATAAGGAGGATGAGGGAAGTGGGGCCTGGGGGGCGCTGTCACTATGAAGTGACGATCCCAGCAGAAATAGCGTCAAGAACATCTACCTGCAAGAGGCCAAAGAAATCCCTTCACTTCTTCCCATGAAACCAGCAGTCAATACCACTAAAGGCTATAGCCAGCCTGGCTCTGGTCCAAGACTAGAGCCTGTCCCTAGGACTGCTTCATCCCCGCTTCTGAAGGTGCCAACATTTTCTATTACAGAATCTTCTTGAATTCTTGGCTTAAAGGAAGTGGCAGCAATCTCAAATGCTCCCAGGGCTTTGTAAAGGCACAAATCTGTAGCCACTTGCCCCTCACCCCTGTTCCCGGGCCCTCACTCACCGGTGTGCTTGCGCATATGGGTTCGGAGGTGGCAAGCCTTTTTATAAGACTTCTTGCAGTTCTCGTAAGTGCAGATGTAGGGCCTCGAAACCTCAGGATTCTTCCAGAACTGGCAGCTCTGTGTCTTCTGCTTTTCTGGAACTTGTCCTTGAATCAAATGGGAACTTGAAAAGCATGGGAATCCTGGGTGTGGCAATGATGAGAACTGATGGGATATCATATATCCCCCATAAAGGCTGTGGTCATTAGTGAGCATTGTCATATTGCCCACCTGAAGAGTCAGCATCTGGTCCCCATTGAGGGTCGGGTTGCCACTATATGTTGCCATCTGGCCTCCACAGAGAGCCTGGTTGTCAATGGAGGTCATATTCTGCCCCCCGTAGAGGGTCTGGTTACTAGTGGAGGTCATCATCTGCTCTCTACAGACAGTCTGGTTACCAGTGGAGGTCGTCATCTGCTCCCCGTAGAGGGTCTGGTTACCAGTGGAGGTCGTCATCTGCTCTCCACAGAGGGCCTGGTTACCAGTGGAGGTCGTCATCTGCTCCCTGTAGAGGGCCTGGTTACCAGTGGTGGTTGTCACTTGCTCCCCACAGAGGGTCTGGTTATCAGTGGAAGTCATCATTTGCCCTCCATAGAGGTCTAGGCTGGTTGTCATCTGGCCCCCAGAGAGGGCCTCATCGCCACTGGAAGTCACTGTATGACTATCAGTGAAGATCTGGTCACTACTGAAGGTCACCTGGTCCCCACAGAGAGTCTGGTTATCACTGAGGGTCTTCATCTGTTCTCCATGCAGGGCTGGTATCTGACTCTCAGTGAGGGTCTGGTCACTACTTGGAGTGTTCAGCTGGTTACTTTCATTGGAGATTGTCATTTTGCTTGCAGTGATGGCTGTCTTCTGGCAATCAGTGGGTGATGACTTTGGGGTGTCAGTAACATCTGTCATCTGGGAGCCTGCTGTGTGTTTTATCTGATCAAAGGAAGTCACTTTCT
Organism: Rhinopithecus bieti; assembly: GCF_001698545.2. Classification (NCBI taxonomy): domain Eukaryota; kingdom Metazoa; phylum Chordata; class Mammalia; order Primates; family Cercopithecidae; genus Rhinopithecus; species Rhinopithecus bieti. The sequence continues at coordinate 2,865,986 of NW_016807423.1, read as the reverse complement.
GGCCCATGGAATAAGTCTCATTTAGGTCTTCAAGGGCCATATCAAGGTCTTTAAGAGGGTGCATTGTTAAGTCCTGGGTGAGAACTGTCCCAGGGATGTTAGTGCATGCAGAAGTCATCATTGTGGGCCCCAGGGGAGGCATCGTCTTGCTCCGGGTTGACTCATGTTGGCTCTCCTCAGCATGGGCAGTCAGAGGCATACAGTTCTGTGGTTCTGGTGCATCTGGGGTTTCTGCCCATTTTGTATGTCGCTCAGAGAGATGCTGGAAAAAATTCTCAATTTCCTCAATTGCCTGGAGGAGACTGGAATCCATCTCTTTGCTGTTGCCTGATGACTGAACTGGATCTTTAGTTATGGGATCCTGCAAAAAAGTTAATAGGTCAGGGGTTCATCCCAGCTCAAATTCCAATTCCCACATACCCTCCTTCTCCATCCCTGTTGAGCCCACCATATCTCTTGCCTAGAAGCCTGTAGTTGCCTCTCAACTGACTCTGGAGTTAACTTCATCCAGTGTACCCTCCACACACAGAGTAACATTTCAAAAGTGCAAACATTTCTCAAATGCAAACTTTTACTAAGCCACTCCTATCTACCAATGGAGGCAAGAATCTAGATGGATGCTGTGAATGTCCCATCATCCTCTGAAGAGATCTGACCCCAGAGACTTTTCCAAAGTCTCCTCTCCAGACATCTTACCAGAGATTCAGCTGATTAAACTTTCAAATAAATTATCTCATTTCATTTCCACCATGACCCCAGAAAATAAGGGTCATAATTAATCTCATTTTAAAGAAAATAGAAGTCCAGGGAGGTGAATTGACTTGGCCCAGGTGGAATACTCTTAACTTGTACTGGACCTATCTGGCTCTGGGTCCTTACAGTCCCCTAGATAAATGGGGACATTTCTCCCAGAGATCTCCCTGGGGGCACCCACTGATTCTGGCCTCCTGAGAACCATCCTGGAAACCACCAGCTTCTAGGAACCATTCTACTATGGACTGAATGTGTTTCTCCAAATTTTGTATGTTAAAACTGAATTTCCAATGTGATTGTATTAGAAGGTAGGGCCTTTGGGAGATGATTAGGTCATGGAGACAGAGCCTTCAAGAATGAGACGAGTGTTCTTCTAAGGGGCTGAGTTCTTTACTTCTACCAAGTGAGGACCCAGCTAAAAGGTGCCATCTATGAATCAGAAAGCATGCCCTTACCAGACAGCAAGTCTACCAGCTCCTGGACAGAACAAACTAAGACACATTCCAAGGAGCAGTTTCTTTGGAGACAGAGGCATAACTGTGCATATGGCAAGGTTTATATTTCTGTTCAAAGTGGCCATCCATATGCTTCTAGGCTTCCTATGTCTCTGGTATGAGGTGTATGTATGTATGTATGTGTTGTTTTCTCTGCCCCATATGATCTGCAAGAAGTGTCAAATTTATAATGAGCTCCCCAAAGCCACTATCTGGGTAGCCTCACATCTTTTTCATTCCCTGTGCCAGCCACTATCTGGGTAGCCTCACATCTTTTTCATTCCCTGTGCCTCTTCCCTGCTTTTGTCCTACTCTAGCCAGATCAGTCCACTCAGTTTTGCCATGTTCCTATCCAATCCATTGCTCAGTCTGCCCTACCTAGCCAAGTTATCTTATCTAATACGTTCTCCTTTCCTATCTCTGCCATCAAAGCCTGGTCCCTCCTGCCTTGTCCCGACTCTCAGAATAGAGAAATACCATAATTCTCCCAGGCTGTATTCAAAATGTGTGACAGGACCGCCATTAAATATGGTGGACTGAGGCGACCCTGAAGTCCTTCCCTTCTACACCAAATCATAGAAATGATAGATGGCTTTAAATATGTACATATATAATGTATATATATTATATATATTTATATTTAATTAATATATCTATAATATATATTTTTATATATTTTATAGTTAATATTTTTTATTATTATTTTATTTATTATTATATTTATTATTTCATAATATCATATACATATAATTATAATTATAAATATAATATATAATATTTATATATAAGTATTATAATATATAATATAATATATAAATATAATATATATAATTTTATATATAATATTATATATAATATATTATATAATATTATTTATATAAAATATATAATATTTTATATTATATTATACTTAAGAGAAATTTTCTTTCATTACTATATTACTATTAGTATAAAAATATATATTTATATAAAATGATGATATATAATCATAATTAATATAATATATATATTTATGAAATATTTAAGTCTATAAAATAATATAATAATCATATAAATATTTATATTACTTAAGAAACTTTTTTATAATTAAATATATTTAATATCTTAAAAAATTTTCTATAAAGTATATATCGGTTCGTGCGTATAGAAAGTTTGTTAGAACGCAAGAGATAATATATATTATCTATTTATGATAGTGAATTTCCAAGAACTAGAAGGAGGGTACCCTTAAGAAGAGAGATTTAAAGCATAGTGGAAGCAGAGGCCACCTTTCACTTGGAGGTCTGGGCTGTGCCACTTCTATGTGACCACGCACCAGAGGAGCTCTCAAAACCTAGGAATTATTTTTATTTTTTATTTTCAGAGTTGGATTCTTCCAGCTGCTTTGGGTGGATTTGAACTATGGGCGGCTCAAGCAATCTTCCTGTCTCAGACTCCCTAGTAGGTGGGACTAGAGGTGCTTGCCACCACATCCACCTCTGAATCCATAATACAAATCCATAATAGAAGTAAAACTGGAAGGCCAGGCATGGTGGCTCACACCTGTAATCCCAGCACTTTGGGAGGCCAAGGTGGGTAGATCACGAGGCCAGGAGTTCAAGACCAGCCTGCCCAAGATGGTGAAACCCTGAACCTACTAAAAATACACAAATTAGCTAGGCTTGGTGGTGGGCACCTGTAATCTCAGCTACTCAGGAGGCTGAGGCAGGAGAATTACTTGAACCTGGGAGGTGGACTCCAGCCTGGGTGACAGAGTGAGACTCCATCTCAAAAAAAAAAAAAAAAAAAAAAAAAAAAGAAGAAGAAGAAGTAAAACTGGAAAATTCACAAATTTGTGGAAATGAAAGAACATACTCTTAAACAAACAATGGATCAAAGAAGAAATCACAAGGGAAGTTATAAAATGCTTAGAGATGAATGAAAACAAAATCACAATAGACCAAAATTTATGGGATGTAGCAAAAGCAATGCTAGAACAGAAATTTACAGCTATAAACACTTACATTTCAAAAAACAAGAAATAGCTCAAATCAGTAACCTAACTTTACAATTTAGGGAACTAGAAAAAGAAGAACTAAAAGTTTGCAGAAGGAAGAAAATAATAAAGAATAGAACAGGCCAGGCACAGTGGGTCAGGCCTGTCATCCCAGCATGTTAGAAGGCTGAGGTGGGAGGATCCCTTCACCCAGGAGTTCTAGACTAACCTGGGCAACATAGTGAGATCCTGCCTTTACAATTTTTTTTTTTTTTAAATTAGTTGAGTGTGGTGGCACATACCTGTAGTCCCAGCTGCTTGGGAGGATGAGGCAGGAGGATCACTTGAGCCCAGGAGATGGAGGCTACAGTGAGCTATTACTGTGCCACTGCACTCCAGCCTGGGTGACAAAGAAAAACCCCATCTGTAAAAAAAAAAAAAAAAAAAAAAAAAAAAAAAAACATAAAAGAACACAGCAGAGATAAACGAAATGGAAATTTTAAAATAGAGAAAATTAGTGAAACAAAAAATCGATCTTTGAAAAGATCAGCAAAATTGACAAACCTTTAAGCTAGATGGACTAAGAAAAAGAGACTCAAATTACTAAAATCAGAAAGAAAAGTGGGGACATTACTACTGCTTCTACAGCAATAGAAAGGATTTTAAGACAGTACTATGAACAGTTTGTACACCAACAAATTGGATAACCTAGGTAAAATGAAGAAATTCATAGAAACACGAAACCTATCAAGACTGAATCATCATGAAGAAAGAAAATCTGAACAGACCTATAACTAACGAGATTGAATCAGTAATCATTATCTCCTAACAAAAAAAAAGCTGTGCACCTGATAGTTTCACTGGTCAATTCTACCAAATTTTAAAGAACTAATATCAATCCTTCAAACTTTGACAAAATATTGAAGAGGAGAGAATACTTCCTAACTTACTCTATGAGCTGAGCATATACCCAATGTCAAAGCCAGAAGTGATGCTACAAGAAAAGAAAACTACAAACTCATATCCCTTAAGAGCATTGATGCAAAAATCCCAAGAAAATACTAGTAATCCCAATTCAGCAGCATATTACAAGGATTATACAACAAGACCAAGTGGGATTTATTCCCAGAATGCAAGGATGGTTCAACATATGAAAATCTATTTTCAATATATTTATTGAAAAAATATAGCTATAAGTGGACCTATGCAGTTCAAACCTATGTTGTTCAAGGGCCAAATGTATACACAAACAATGGAATATACAACTGAATATCCAGCCTTAAAATGGAAGGATATTCTAATACATGCTACAACATGGATGAACTCTGAGGACATTATGCTAAGTGAAATAATCCAGCCACAAAAAAGTGACTCACATAAAAAAAATCATGTGATCCCACTTACATGAAGTATCTAAGAGTAATCAAAATCAGAAGCAGACAGATATTTGGGGGGAAAGGGGGAGGGGGAGTGAAGAGTTAACTGTTTAACTGGTAGAGAGTTTCACTTTTATAAGATGAAAGAGTTCTGGAGATTGATGGTGGTGATGGTTGCACAATATTATGACTATCTAAATACTGCCACTGATCTGTAAACTTAAAAATGATTAAGATGGTAATTTTGTGTTATATATATTTGAAGATCATACAAATAACTGAGAAAAATTCAAAAAAAAAAAAATCCCAAACAGGAAATCTTTGAAATGATGTCCTCTGAGATTAAAATCAATCTCTAGCTGTCACAGCACCTCTAGCTCTAGGTACTCAGAGGCTGTGGGGCGAGGTTCCCTTGAGCCCAGCAGTTTGAAGCCAGCTTGGGCAATATAGCAAGACCCCCTCCTCTCTAAAAAATAAATATATAAAATTAAACTTTAAAAATCAACCTCTAATAGCATCTTACTCTGACACTTAGTTTCCCACCATTCCTGCCCATGTAAAAGCTTAACTCCTGTCTACCCCATCTCCCCACCACTGGACTAGAAGCTCTTCTGAGCAGAACTCTATTTCATCCTGAGCAAGGCCTGATGGATCCCACTGGGAACCTTAGAAAACAGGAACTCAGTGAAGGACTCATTCCCACCCCACCTGCTCTGGCTCTGCTTCTGGTCCCTTAAGTTTCTGGCCCTTGGAAAAACAGATGGATTTCCTCCCCAGTTTAAGGAATTATTAAAACGATAGTCCTGGCTGGGAGCGATGGCTCAGGTCTGTAATTCCAGCACTTTGGGAGGCCAAGGCAGGCAGATCACTTGAGGTCAGGAGTTTGAGACCAGCCTGGCCAAAATAGTGAAACTCTGTCTCTACTAAAAATACAAAAAAAAAAAAAGAAAGAAAGAAAGAAAGAAAAAAAATTAGCCGGGCATGGTGGTGCACATCTGCAGTCCCAGCTACTTGGGAGGCTGAGGCACAAGAATCGCTTGAACCTGGGAGGCAGAGGTTGCAGTGTGCGGAGATCATGCACTCCAGCCTGGGCGACATAGCAAGACTCTGTCAGAAAAAAAAAAAAAAAACCCATACCAAACCAAAACAAACAATAAACCCTGATAGTTCCATCCACGGGCTATGCCTCCTTCTCTTGATCTCTAATAATTCAACCCAACCCACCCAGGCCCCTCTGACTCATGGGCCTAGCGTTCCTTGTATACTTCCATGAGCCTTCGACCAGACCACGATCTCGTCCTGGGCTCCTGCCAACATGATAGCAAGACTTCGGGTGCCGTCGAGAGACCCCCAGGAATCACAACCACAGCCGCCTCTGCAGACCCCGCATCTGTCTGATGAAAGGCATGCCCTGCACAGGGCAGGCTCGTGGAAGTAAAAATGATCCTCAATAAATGAACCGTTTCAGACACCTCTCTGTACTTCCCTATTAATGGGTTCCCTTGCTAGCATTCTGGACGCCTACATCTTTGAATTTCTGACCTACCGCTCCATGACACCAACCTTCGCCCTTTCGTTTGGAGGCAGACTCACCAGAAATTGATCCATATTGCAGACCGGGCACTTTGCTACTTGCAGACAGACAGGAACACACTCTGAAACTGCTGGGCGCCTTCTGGGGCCTGGGCTTTTATAGAGCCTGGCCGGATGCACCCAGGTGACTGCTTTGCGTCTTTGGTCGGCCACACCCCTCGGGGCGGAGCCCAGGGCACCAGCGACCTACCGCCTGTATAAGCAGACTGATTGAGCTACCTACCAGAGGCCTCCGGACATTAATGCAATCACTGACCCTCTTCTCATTGTGCAGGGAAGCAATTGGCATTAATTAGCGAATTTTACCCTCACCGGTATTAGGAGGTGGATTTTATCATTGTTATCATGTAAAGCAAAAACTGAGACTCAGAGATATTAAATATTTGCAGGAGGTCGCAGAATCAAACACAGATAGTAAATTTGAACTCAGACAGTTTTGCTCTTACGATCTGAGTCCTTAAACACACTAGAGGCGTCAGATTCAATCAGCTGTTCACTTATGCAGACTCCACCTCTTTGGCAGCTGTAAACTTAATCAAATTACTTCTACTATGAAATCCTGATAATTCCATCAGTTTACCCTGAAAAGATTATGACTTTTTTTTTTTTTGGCTGTGGTTTTGACTTATTTATTTATTTATTTATTATTTATTTATTTAATCTTGCATAATTATCTTGATAATTCCATCAGATTACTCTAGAAATGATCATAGTAACCCTTTCTTTCTTTCTTTCTCTCTTCCCTTCTTTCTCTCTTCCTTTCTTTCTTTCTTTCTTTCTTTCTTTCTTTCTTTCTTTCTTTCTTTCTTTCTTCTTTCTTTGTTTCTCTCTCTCTCTCTTTTTGGCTGTAGTTTTTACTTATTTTTAATTTTATCTTGCCATCTATTTAGTTTTGAGACAGGATTTTACTCTGTTGCCCAAGCTGGAGTGCAGTGGGGCAATCATGGCTCACCATGGCTAATTTTTAAATTCTTTGTAGAGATGGAGTCTCATCATGTTACCCAGGATGCTCTCAAACTCCTGGACTCAAGCGGTCCTCCCACCTCAGCCTCCTAAAGTGCAAAGATTACAGGCATGAGCCACCATGCCCAGCCTTCATTTTGAATGTAAAAAAACAGATCATTTTATTTTAGATACAGAGCACGTTCATCCACTCATTGTTGATAAAGTTTTAGAAATATTTGCTATACAAATTTAGTATTTGATTGGAAATTAATTTTTGTTTTGTTCTGTTTTGGTTTTTTTTGAGATAGAGTCTCGCTCTGTCGCCCAGGCTGGAGTGCAGTGGTACGATCTCGGCTCACTGCAACCTCAGCTTCCTAGGCTTAAGTGATTCTCCTGCCTCAGCCTCCCGAGTAGCTGGGATTACAGGTTATGCTGCCACGCCTGGCTAACTTTTTATATTTTAGTAGAGATGGGGTTTCACCGTGTTGCCCAAGCTGGTCTCGACCTGAGCTCAGGCAATCCACCCGCCTCGGCCTCCCAAAGTGCTGGAATTATATGTGTGAGTCACTGCGCCCGGCTGGAAATGAATATTACAGCGTGATTTCCACAGGCACAGTGTTCCCATCCTCATCCTCACCCTCATTCCTACTAATTCTGAGAAATTTTAAAAACACAGAAAAGTATATAAGATAAGACTAGAGATCCACATACTACAATCCAGAATTATCAGTATCTTCATCTATTTACTTGCAGTCTTTTTTTTTTTTTTTTTTTTTTTGACACGGAGTCTCGCTCTGTCGCCAAGGCTGGAGGGCAGTGGCGCGATCTCGGCTCACTACTTGCAGTCTTTTTAAAGAGAAGAAGATATTTAGACACAAAGCTGAAGTCTGACACTCACTCTCTTCCCTCCTTCACTCTTCACAGGTGACCACTAGCAAGTGTTGGGCTATATTCTTCCAAACCATTTCAGAAACATTTACGTACATACATGTATAGTATGTGTATAGTACTGAATTTTGTGAGGGAACTTTTAATTCAAATTTACAAAAAGTGGCTGGACATGGTGGCTCACGCCTGTAACCCCACCCTTTGAGAGGCTGAGGTGGGAGAATTGCTTCAGTCCAGGAGTTCCAGACTAGCCTGAGTAATGTAGCAAGACCCTGTCTCTATTTAAAAATAAATTAAAAATTAGGTCAGGAGCACTGGCTTACGCCTGTAATCCCAGCCCTTTGAGAGGCTGAGGCGGGCGAATCACTTGAGGTCAGGAGTTGGAGACCAGCCTGGCCAACACGATGAAATACTGTCTGTACCAAAAAATACACAAAAAATTAGCCAGGAGTGGTGGCATGCACCTGTAGTCCCAGCTACTCAGGAGGCTGAGGTGGGAGAATCGCTTGAACCTGGGAGGTGGAGGTTGCAGTGAGCCGAGATCACGCCACAGCACTCCAGCCTGAGCGACAAAGAGAGATCCTGTCTCAAAAATAATTAAACAAACAAATAAATAAATAACACAAAATAGCAAACACATTTACAGAAAGTCATTGTACTATAGCATCATTCTGCAACTTGATATTCTCCCCTCTCAACCTGATTCTGAGATCTTCCTGTTAATACATGTGGATCTCAGGTATTGCACTTACAGATATATATTATTCCATCATAAGAATTTCTCCTTTTCAGTGTTTCTAGTTTTTGACTACTACAAATCAAACCGTAGTAAATATCCTAGTACATATTTCCTGAGCACACACATTCAAAAGTAGAATTGCTAAGTATTTCTGAAGTTGTTACAAGGAATGTTTCCCTACTCCCAAAGTCATACAATTTTAGTACACAGCTTTTTCTCTCTCTCTCTCTCTCTTTTTTTTTTTTTTTTTTGAGAAGGAGTCTTGCTCTGTTGCCCAGGCTGGAGTGCAGTGGCATGATCTCGGCTCACTGTAAGCTCCGCCTCCTGGGTTCACACCATTCTCCTGCCTCAGCCTCCTGACTAGCTGGGACTACAGGCGCCCGCTACCACACCTGGCTAATTTTTCTGCATTCTTAGTAGAGATGGGGTTTCACCGTGTTAGTCAGGATGGTCTCGATCTCCTGACCTTGTGATCTGCCCTCCTTGGCCTCCCAAAGTGCTGGGATTACAGGCGTGAGCCACCGTGCCCAGCTGTACATAGCTTTTTCAATGCCTGCTTTTCATCTCTGTGGATTTTACTTTTGTGTATAGTTCATGGTCTATTTTCCCCCACTTGGAGAACAAATTACCTCCAAACCATTTTAAAAATTGTCCCGTATTTCCTCCCATCCTGATCCACTTCTACCATTATCATATTCCAAATTCAAATAACGCATAGGTCTCTTTCTGAAATCTGTTCTGCTCTGTTCAGTCAACACCACAAGAATCTTATATATTTATAGATGATCATATCTAATTTTGTGTCTTCCTTTCCAATGCTTACAACTTACTGCACTGGTGAAGATCTCCAGATCAATGCTGACAGTAATGCTAACAGGCATCTGTTTTCTGTTCCCAATTTTAGTGGAAATGTATCTAAAGTTTCATCACTGCCTTTGCTGTAGGTTTCTTTGTCAGACCCAGGCTTTTTTTGTTTTGTTTTGTTTTTGAGATGGAGTCTCACTCTGTCGTCCAGGCTGGAGTGCAGTGGTGCCATCTTGACTCACTGCAACTTCTGTCTCACGGGTTCAAGTGATTCTCCTGTCTCAGCCTCCCAAGTAGCTGGGATTACAGGCACCTGCTACCACACCCAGCTATTTTTGTATTTTTGGTAGTTACAGGGTTCGCCATGTCAGCCAGGCTGATCTTGTACTCTTGACCTCAGGGGATCTGCCTGCCTCAGCCTCCCAAAGTGCTGGAATTATAGGCATGAGCCACTGCACACGGCCGGACTCAGGCTTTTTATCATATGAATACCCCTCTCTTCAGAAGGACATTGAATTTTCTGATGTCCCACAAGTTACATACATAAAGTATCTGTTAAAATTTACTTTATTGATGGTGCTTTGCTACAAAATGATTATTTCTGATGCATTATGAGGTGTACATTCCTGATAAAAGCGTTCCCATTTTCAAAGTTTTTATTTATTTTATTTTATTTTTTGTAGAGGTGGGGTCTCCCTATGTTACCCAGGCTTGTCTTGAACTCCTGGGCTCAAGTGATCCTCCTGCCTCAGCCTTTAACAGTGTTGGGATTATAGGCATGAGTCATCAAGTCCTGCTGTGGTTTTTAAATGAGTATGACTTTTCTGGAGTCTGAGGTGGTGTGACTTCTGGCTGAAAGCTTCCCACATTCACCATATTAATAAATCTTCCTACCTGTGTGGATTCTCAAATACAGAGCAAGAGTTGAGAATTAGGAGAAAGCTTCCCTGTAGCCATGGAAACCACAGGGCTGCTCACCTGCGGGGCTGCTCACCTGCTGGGCTGCTCGCACACACAGGAAGCGATGAACTCTGAGACAAGGCTCTTCCACAGCAAGTTCACAGGGTTGATCATCTGAAATCTCACATCTACACTAAGTGGTATTTGCTGACAGAAGACGTTTCCACATTCCTTACACTCATAGCATTTCTCTCCAGTGTGTATGTTTTGGTTTCTTATGAGGTACTTCTTCTGGCCAATAGCTGTTCCACACCCACTACATTTAAAGGGTTTCTCTCCAACATGAAATTTCTTTTGCTCAGTGAGGTTTGATTGTCCACTAAAGGTTTTTCCACACTCCTTACACACAAAGGGTTTCTCTTCTGTGTGCGTTCTCTGGTGCTGGATGAGGTTAGACTTCCGAATGAGAACTTTCCCACAATCTTTACACTCAGAAGCTCTCTCTTCAGTGTGAATTTTCTGACTGGTAAGGAGACTTTCCTTCTGGAAAAAGGATTTTCCACATTTCTTATAGTCACTAGGCTTCTCTGTGGTGTGAGCGTTCGGATGGTTAATGACATACTGCGTTTAGTAAAGGCTTTTCCACAGTCATTACATTCAAAGGGTTTCTCTCTACAGTGAAAATGCTCGTGCTCAGTGAAACTGACTCGTGGCTGAAGCCTTTCCCACATACCATACAGGCGGAGGGGCTTTCCCCACAGAAACCCTCTGCTGGCTGAGAGGGATGTCTAAACAAAAGCTTTCCTGCGTTCACGAGGTTTCTCTCTAGTGTACATTTTTTTTTTGAATGAGGATTTACTTTTGGCTGAAGATATTTCCACGTTTCTTACATGTATAAGGTTTATCTGTGTAAGAACTTTCAAATGCAGGGTAAGGAATAAGGTACGAGAGAAAATGTTGTCATATGTAGCACATTCAAAGCTTTCTTTGCAGTATGAATTTTCTAATATTCAATGACGTTTTTGCTGCTTTCACTGGCTTCTCTCCAGCATGAATTTTCTGCTGCTTTATGAGACTGGTAATCTAGCTAAAGGCTTTTCAGTACTCCCTAGAGGCACAGGGTTTCTCTTCAGTGTGACTTCTGTGTTCCATGAGATGGCCTGTGAGTAAGTTTCCCCACATTTGGTAACTTCATAGTTTCTCTTCAGTATGAATGCTCTTGTCTCAGATGGGGTACAAACTTTTTTACCCCATCTGAGGTAAAATGCCTTTTTAAACTGAAGGCATTTTCACACTGATGTATACTTAAAGGAGGTTAATATCATAAGGAGTAAACTGTGGTGGAGGGGATTCAAGTTAATTAAATGAATGATTCTTTCCTACACAATATCCCTCGTGATTAAGTCCAAATTGTGTTTCAAACTCAAAACTTCAAAAGTGTATTTCCTAAAAAGAAATAAGGTCTGAGATCAGAGGAGGTAGTTTTCCAATTTTCTTTTTTTCATTTTTATTTTAATTTTTTGAGACAGAGTCTTGCTCTGTGGCGGAGTGCAGCGGCTTGATCTTGGCTCCCTGCAGCCTGGACCTCCTGGGCTTAAGCAATCGTCCCACTTCAGTCCCCAGATTAGCTGGGGCTACTGGCACTCTCCACCACATCTGGCTAATTTTTAAAATTTTTTGTAGAGATGGAGGTCTCACTATGTTGCCAAGGCTAGTTTTGAACTCCTGGGCTTACACGATCTTCTTGTCTCCGCCTTCTAAAGTATTGGGATTACAGGCATGAGCCACCATGCCCAGCCTGCCTTCTAAGTCTTGTTACCTCTCTATCTGCTAATCATCTTCTCAGGCTTCTGGATAGATTTCTTTTTGACATCTTGCTCCACCATCCAGTTTGTCTTCTTGCTTCAATAGGGAATCATATAACCTACTACTGGGGAAATGACACAGCACTCCAATGTTAATGCTAGGGCTGAAGTACCATCCTAGAGCTCAGGATGAGACCTGGGGCCTCTCAGCCTTCTCTAGGATGAAGAAGGCAGGATGAAGTTTCCAAGTTTGTACAAGGAAGCAGCCCCATTGGGCAATTCCACCAGTAGCAATAGATTTTAGACATACTCCTACTTTTATTTTTAATTAATTAATTAATTTATTATTTTTATTCTTTTTTATTATTATTATACTTTAAATTCTAGGGTGCATGTGCACAACGTGCAGGTTTGTTACATATGTATACATGTGCCATGTTGGTGTGCTGCACCCATTAACTCGCCATTTACATTAGGTATATCTCCTAATGCTATCCCTCCCCGCCTCCCCTCACCCCACGACAGGCCCTGGTGTGTGATGTTCCCCATCCTGTGTCCAAGTGTTCTCATTGTTCAATTCTCACCTATGAGTGGAGGTACTCCTATTTTACACCACATGGACCCAGGGACCACACTGACCCTGCCAGTAAAGATCAAAATGTCTACCCATAATGGCGTTTTTCAAAAGCCAGCCAAATTTCGCAGTGGGGGGTTGTATATCAACTTTAATAACACTAATGTTGATAAGTTCTGATAACCCACTATCATTGAGCCAGCCATGATAATGGCATTTTTGATGCCCATCTCTTCCCTGTCTCCAGGTCCAGAGACTATTTCACCCTAGCAGGGCCCAACACACACTTGGAGTCACACAAGTGACTTCTGACTTCATTCCGACTCCACTCTAAGTCTCCGTTGGGTCCTCATCATTTCTGGCTCATCCATCACCAACAAGCCCTGAGTTTTACCAATTTTTAGAACAACCAGTCCCACCCAAGGCCACCCCTCTTGGCCCAGGGTTCTATAATAAAATTTTTCACCAACATCCACTGGAGAGTGAGGAATTTAAAAAATGGTCCATGGTATGAATCTGTGATTTTACCACTATGAGAAATAAACATGCAATATATCATTTTAACTGATGCAAGATTGGATTTTGTTTAAATAAAAAGGCTAAATTAATCACCTAAATTATTTATAACTGTTTATGAGTCTTACAGTTTATTACTATTTACACTATTTTAAAGAATCCTAAATGTAAACATGGATATACAATTAAGTTGAATCTTAATTTAAATAACCAATGTTTTTATAAATTCTGTTCTTGTAAATCTGAGACAAAACTGAAACTTATGTGAATCTGTGGAGTTATTCTATCTACACTAACTGGGGAACATTTTTATTTGTTTAGTTTTTAGAGACAGGGTCTTGCTATGTCACCTAATATTCTTGGCCTCAAGCGATGCACCCGCCTCTGCCTCTCAAAGTAATAGGATTATAGGCCTGAGCCACTGGGCCCTGCCCACCTGAATAAAGTTTTAAGGGGTCATATTTCACTGTCAGATTCTTAAGATTAACAGTGATTGTATCATTCTTTAATGATGATTTAATTATGTTATCCAAAATGAACTGACTTAAGGATCTTGGACTTAATACCACATTGAAATAATTAGTAATCACTGTTTACCTGGAAACCTTCAAAGAAATTAAAATTCGGGGAAGAGAAGTAAATAAAATTCATAATAGCCATAGACTATTCAAATGAATTTTAATCTGAATATTTATTTTAATAATACGGGTTTTTTTCATAAATAAGACTCCATAAAGTTAAAAGCAGGAACCGTTCCTGTTTTAAAAAGGGAATATACAAATGCAACGTGCCATTTTATTTATAATTGCAAATTAGGTTATTTTAGATGGATGAGAATTGAGATATCATTAAATCCCATTCCTGCTTCTCAGATACCACAAAATAATAGAACCTCAAGTCCTCAGATCTAAGCAATCATAGCAGATTCCAAATGGCCTCTAAATATTGGCAGCAGCAGCCCAGTTTCTTCTCTTGCAATAAACGTGCATCATTTGGTAAACAAGGGAACATGGCATTCAGAACATTGTGTCGTAGAAGTAACTTCCATGTCTTCGTTCGCAGTGTGTATTCTCACCTTTATTTCCCATTCAGTAACACGGCCAGTTTCATCATCTTTCGTTTCAACTTTATTTATAAGAGAATGCTGATTGCAGACAACATACAACAGAGGCATTTCAAATCAGAGAGTAGAGTTACTTGAGATATACTTGATTTTAGTTTCAGGCAGAATGACTTCCTGGAGAGTCTTAGTTACAATACCGCAGTAATGATGATAGTAGAAAAATTTACAATAAACATTTGGCAAAATGTTAGGTTACAAGGCAGTCATTACCTAAAAACACTTCATCAGGGTGCATATACGAATTGTGAAATATCGTGGATTTAAGCCTCGCACAGAACCAAAACTGGGTGCGCTGGACTTGAACAGCTGCTCAGTCCCCAGCACAGGTCCATATCAAGGAGTGAACCAGAAAGCGCCCTTTTAACCCCAGGAAAGTCTTCATTTACCCAGACTAGAAACCGAATCTCACTCAGAAACCAGTTATGGGCCTTACAGTGACTCACGTCTGAAATCCCAGCACTTTGGGAGGCAGATGCAGATGGATCATTTAAGGTCGGAAGTTCGAGACCAGCCTGGCCAACATGGTGAAACCCCGTCTCCACTAAAATACAAAATTAGCCAGGCGTGGTGTCATGTGCCTGTAATCCCAGCTACTTGGGCGGCTGAGGCAGGAGAATTGCTTGAACCTGGGAGGCAGAGGTTGCAGTGAGCGGAGATTGCACTACTGCACTCCAGCCTGGGCGACAGAGCAAGACTCTATCTCAAAAAAAAAAAGAGAAAAAAAGAAAACAGTTATGTATTTTTGACTATGTATTTGTTCTTCATGATGTTCAAATTAAGATAATAAAGCCAAGTCTTAAAATCATTGCTCCAAGGTAGCACCTTTGGGCTGGGGGTGGTGGCTCACATCTGCAATCCCAGCACTTTGGGAGGCCTAGAGAAATAGATCACCTGAGGTCAGGAGTTCAAGACCAGCCTGGTCAACATGGTGAAACGCCACCTTTACCAAAAATACAAAAAAATTAGCTGGGTGTGGTGGCACACTCCTGTAGTCCCAGCTACTCTGGAGGCTGAGACAGGAGAATCACTTGAACCTGATTGTGCCACTGCTCTCCAGCTGGGCAAGAAAGAGAGAGACTCCATCTCAAAAAACAAAACACAACAAAACAAAAAACACGAAATAGCACCTTTGCATTAACTTTAGCATTTGTAAGCACCACCTGGAGAATATATTCAAATACAGATTTGTGGGCCTGTAATTCTAGCACTCTGGGAGGCCGAGGCGGGTGCGTCACTTGAGGTCAGGAGTTTGCGACCAGCTTGGCCCACATAGTGAAACCCCATCTCTACTAAAAATACAAAAATTAGCCGGGTGCGGTGGCTGCATGCCTGTAGTCCCAGCCACTTGGGAGGCTGATGCAGGAGACTCACTTGAAGCCGGGAGGAGGAGGTTGCGCTGAGCCAAGATTACACCACACTCCAGCCTGGGCAACAGAGCAAGACTCCATCTCAAAAAAAAAAAAAAAAAGAAAGAAAAAGAAAAAAGCTTTCAACAAATAATCATTTAATCATGTTGTTTGGTGTGACTATATAAATGTGTAGATATACACACATATCAACCAATGCATAATAAAATTATTGAATATAAGGAATATATAAAAGAGATACTCAGAGAAAAAGGAATTGTGCTCTGGGTATATAATCTGTTTTCAAAATTCTGTACAAAAATATTCTTTGTTTTTCATCTCTTAGGCAGGGATCTCACTCTGTCACCCAGGCTGGAGTGCAGTGGTGCAATCACAGCTCACTGCAGCCTGGAACTCCTAGGCTCCAGAGATCCTGCGACCTCAGCCCACAGAGTAGCTGGAACTACAGGCATGCACCACCATGCCCGACTAATTTTTGTTTTTTTTGTTTTTTTTGGTAGAGATGAGGTTTTGCCATGTTGCCCAGGCTGGTCTCGAAGTCCTGGGTTCAAGCTCTCCTCTGGCCTTGGCCTCTCAAAGTGCTGGGACTACAGGCATGAGCCACCTCAATCGGCTGCCCGGCTAATTTTTTTTTCTTCAATTTTTATTTTTTTTTTATTTTTTGAGACAGAGTCTCACTCTGTCACCCAGGCTGGAGTGCAGTGGTGCAATCACGGCTCTCTGCAGCCTCAACCTCCTGGCTCAAGCGATTCTCCCACTTCAGCCCCTCAAGTAGCTGGGACTGCAGGCGTGCCCTACCACACCTGGCTAATTTTTGTATTTTTTGTAGCGATTGGGTTTCACCACATTTCCCAGTCTGGCCTCCAACTCATGAGTTCAAGTAATCCACCTCCCTTGTCCTTCCAAAGTGCTAGGATTACAGGCCTGAACCACTAACCGCGGCTCTGCTAATTTTTAAAATAACTTTTTTAGGTTCGGAATGATTGCTTGTGGGTGGAGTCAGTGGAGGGAAACCATGGTCAGGCACAGTGTGGCTAATTCCTGCAATCCCAGTTCTTTGGGAGGCTTCGGCAGAAGGATTGCTTGAGGCCAAAGTTGGAGACCAGCCTGGGCAACAGAGCGAGGCCCTATCTTTAAATAATAATAGATATATATACATATATATTACATATATATTATATGAGGCTACCAGATTTTTAATAATGAGGGATTCAACTTGTAGCCATAAGGAGTTACTATGCAGTTAATCCATACATACTGTGTAAAGTCAATCAACATGGTGAAACCCCATGTTACTTGCTAAAAATAGATAAAAAAATAATTAGCCGACAGAGTGCTAATGCCTGGAATCCAGCCCTACTCGGCGGTATAATATAATTATATATTTTTTTTTTTTTTTTTTTGAGACAAGCGAGCGGTGCCTCTGCTGTGCCAGGCTGGAGTGCAGTGGCAAGATTTCGGCTCACTGCAACCTCGGCCACCCAGTTTCAAGCGATTCTCCTGCCTCACCTTCCCGAGTAGCTGGGACTATAGGCGCACGCCACCATGCCCAGCTAATTTTTATATTTATACTAAAGATGCGGTTTCACCATGTTGGCCAGGATGTTCTCACTCTCTTGACCTCGTGATCCGCCCACTTGGCCTCCCAAAGTGCTGGGATTACAGGCGTGAACCACCATGCCTGGCCTAATAGCAATAAATTTAAAAAGAAAAGTAAATCAATAAATTAATAATTTTTTAGGCACGTGGCCTCACTCTGTTGCCCAGTCTCATCTGGAGCTCCTGGCCTAGAGATCTATAGCCTCAGCATCTTGAGTAGCTGAGATTACACGCATGAGCCACCATGGGCTTTTATCTCTTCTGCCTATGCTGTCTCATGAAGCTACTCCCTGAGAGTGTTAACCTTTGGGTTGACTTGCATTACGTTTTTGGATAGTTCAACTTGGGACATCTTTGAAACCATAAGGCATCTTCCATTTGAAGGAGTATTTCTAGTAATCCTCATGTAACTTTCTGTTGAGATGTAATACAAATATTCTCACTGATTAATAACATAGGCAGACGTGTGGCTGCTGCTCACTGTCAAGTCACCTTTGGTCTTATCTCTGTGAACCAACCGGTTCTTTCTCGCCACTTTTCCTGATACTGCCTTTCTCTATGATCATGGTTTCTCTTGCAGCCAGGCTCTTTTTTCCTGTGCCCCTCCCAGATGGCCACTTAATAGCATCAAAGATTTGCTTCCTCATCTTGCTTGGGCATCCAAAGGCAATGCACCCCTCAAAGGCATTCTAGAAACAGTTTGCTACACTCCAACTTCTTCTGGAGTTGTTCAACGGTATATTAAAAATTGCCTTGTCATTTTTACAACGTGGGAAAAACTGGCAAGACAAAGAGAAAAACATTAGGGGTGCCATAAGGCTGTTTCTACTCAGAAGAGTACTAAGTTATCTTCCGGTCATATTCCCTGGGGAAGGCGCTTCACCTCTGTGGAATTCTTCCCCCAAACCTATAACCTCAGCCTGATCGTGAAAAACCCCAATTGAGGGACATTCTAAAAGAATATGTGACCATGGCTAGGCATGGTGGCTCACGCCTGTAATCCTAGCACTTTGGGAGACCAAGGTGGACAGATCACTTGAGGTCAGGAGTTCGAGACCAGCCTGGACAACATGGCGAAATCCTGTCTCTACTAAATATACAAAAATTAGCCAGGTGTGGTGGTGCACACCTGTAATCCCAGCTACTGGGCAGGCTAAGGCAGGAGAATCGCTTGAACACAGGAGACGGAGGTTGCAGT
This sequence comes from Rhinopithecus bieti, assembly GCF_001698545.2. NCBI lineage: Eukaryota > Metazoa > Chordata > Mammalia > Primates > Cercopithecidae > Rhinopithecus > Rhinopithecus bieti. The sequence goes on along the minus strand of NW_016807423.1, from coordinate 2,847,337 downwards.
GAGCCGAGACTGCACCACTGTACTCCAGCCTGGGTAACAGAGCAAGACTCTCCATCTCAAAAATAAATAATATAATATAATATAATATAATATAATATAATATAATATAATATGTGACCAGCACTCTTCAAAAATGTCGAGGTCATGAAAATCGAGGCAACACAGAGAAACTCATAAATTGGTGGAGAGTGATGAAACATGCCAATTAATGCTATGTGGTATCTTGGCCTGGATTCTGCAAAAGAAAAGTCTAGTGGACAAATTGTTTTAAACCAAATATAGCCCTCTTAGTCAATCCAAATATAGTCCTCTTAGTCAATCCAGTTAAAGGTTCGTCAATTTTGTTAATGTTTTAGAACAACCAGTGTTAGGTTTCATTAATTTTCTATTTCTGTTTTCTATTCTTTATTTCATCTCTGCTCTTTGTTAGTTTTGGGTTAGTTTGCTGTTCTTTTTCTTTTCTTTTTTTTTTTTTTTGAGACGGAGTCTCGCTCTGTCACCCAGGCTGGAGTGCAGTGGCGCGATCTCGGCTCACTGCAACCTCCGCCTCCTGGGTTTTCGCCATTCACCTGCCTCAGCCTCCCGAGTAGCTGGGACTACAGGCGCCCACCATCTCGCCTGGCTAGGTTTTTTTTTTGTATTTTTTAGTAGAGACGGGGGTTTCTCCGTGTAGGCCAGGATGGTCTCGATCTCCTGACCTCGTGATCCACCCGTCAAAGTGCTGGGATTACAGGCTTGAGCCACTGCGCCTGGCCCTAGTTTGCTGTTCTTTTTCTAATTATTAAAGTCTAAAGTTAGGTTGTTGATTTGCGATCTTTCTTTCTTTCCTTCCTTCCTTCCTTCCTTCCTTCCTTCCTTCCTTCCTTCCTTTCTTCCTTCCCTTCCTTCCTTTCTTTCTTTCTTTCCTTTCTTTCCTTTCTTTCCTTTCCTTCCTTCCTTCCTTCCTTCCTTCCTTCCTTCCTTCCTTTCTTCCTTCCTTCCTTCCCTCCTTCCTTCCTTCCTTCC
>NW_016807423.1:2824883-2845375 GCF_001698545.2 Rhinopithecus bieti | reverse complement strand
TCCTTCCCTCCTTCCCTCCTTCCCTCCTTCCCTCCTTCCCTCCTTCTTTCCTTCTTTCCTTCTTTCCTTCTTTCCTTCTTTCCTTCTTTCTTTCTTTCTTTCTTTCTTTCTTTCTTTCTTTCTCCTTCTTTTTCCTTTTTCTTTCTTTCTCTCTCTCTCTGTCTCCCTTTTTTTTTTTTTGAGACAGGGTCTCACTCTGTTGCCCAGGCTGGAGTGCAGTGTTATGATCACAGCTTACTACAACCATCCAGGCTCAAGTGATCCTCGCACCTCAGCCTCCTGATAACTCTCCTAATAACCAGGACTACAGGTGCGCACCACCATGCCCAGCTAATTTTTGTATTTTTTTGTAGAGACAGGATTTTGCCGTGCCCAGGTTGGTCTCAAACTCCTGGACTTAAGGAATCCACTCGCCATGGCCACCCAAAGTGCTGGAATTACAGACGTGAGCCACAGCACATGGCCTGATTTGAGATCTTTCTTCTTTTTTAATGTTAAACATTGACAGCTATACATTTCTCCCTTAGCACTGCTTTTACTACATCACAGAAGTTTTCTTTATTTTTTTGAGACAGATTCTCGCTCGTCACCCAGGCTGGAGTGCGGTGGCACGATCTTGGCTCACTGCAAGCTCTGCCTCCTGGGTTCATGCCATTCTCCTGCCTCAGCCTTCCGAGTAGCTGGGACTATAGGAGCCCACCACCACACCTGGCTGATTTTTTGTATTTTTATAGAGATGGGGTTTCATGGATGATCTCAATCTCCTGACCTCGTGATCTGCCCACCTCGGCCTCCCAAAGTGCTGGGATTATAGGCGTGAGCCACCGCGCCCGGCCAGTTTTCATATTGTTATTAGGTCTTTTCATTTATTGAGGAAATGAAAAGAGTGTGTTTTGAATTCCATTTGTCTCTATCTCCTAATTTCTCTAGGATTTCTTATTTGACCCATTGGTTGTTTAAGAGTGTGTTTTTTAAATTTCCACAAATTTGTGCATTTTTCAGGTTTTATTCTGTTACTGATTTTTAACTTACTTTTGTGGTCAGATAAAGTACTTTGTATCATACCTATTTTTAAAAAATCTATTGAGGATTGATTAGTGGCCTACTCTGTGGTCTATACTGGGGAATGCCCACGTGCGCTTGAGAAGAATGTGCATTGTGTTGTTGTCGGGTACAGTGTTCTGCATATGTCTGTTAGATGTAGTTGGTATATTGTGTTGTTCAGGGCCTCTGCTTCTTTCCTTGTATTCTGTCTGATTGTACTATCCATTATTGCGAGTGGGGTATTGAGGTCTCTGATTTCTTTCTTTCTTTTTTTTTTTTTTGAGAGACAGTCTTGTTCTATAGCCCAGGCTGGAGTACAGTGGCACCACCTGATCTCGTTGGCTCACTGCAACCTCCACCTCCTGGGTTCAAGTGATTCTCCTGCCTCAACCTCTGAGTAGCTGGGATTACAGACATGTACTACCATGCCCGGCTAATTTTTGTATTTTTAGTAGAGAGAGTGGTCTCTGCCATGTTGGCCAGGCTGGTCTTGAACTCCTGGCCTCATGTGATCTGCCCATCTCGGCCTCCAAAAGTGCTGGGATTACAGGCATGAGCTACCATGCCCAGCTGACATCTCTGACTATTATTATAGCGCTGTTTCGTTCTCCCCTCAATTCTTTTTTTTTTTTTTTTTTTTTTTTTTTAGACGATGTCTTGCTCTGTCGCCCAGGCTGGAGTGCAGTGGCCGGATCTCAGCTCACTGCAAGCTCCGCCTCCCAGGTTTACACCATTCTTCTGCTTCAGCCTCCTGAGTAGCTGGGACTACAGGCGCCCGCCACCTCGCCCGGCTAGTTTTTTGTATTTTTTTTAGTAGAGACAGGGTTTCACCGTGTTTGCCAGGATGGTCTCGATCTCCTGACCTCATGATCCACCCGTCTCCCAAAGTGCTGGGATTACAGGCTTGAGCCACTGTGCCCGGCTGTCTCCCTTCAGTTCTATCAGTTTTTGCTTTATATATTTTGATGGTCTGTTATTAAGTACATAAATGTTTATAATTGTTTTATCTTCATGCTTTATTTTACCTTTTAACATGTAATCCCGTTCTTTGTCTTGTGTAATCTTTTTTGATTTAAAGTCTGTTTTGCGCGATATTAGTATAGACACCCCACTCTCTTTTGTTGACTATTTGTATATAGAATCTTTTTCCATCCTTTTACTTTCAACCTATTTTTCTGTCTTTATCTAACGTGATCTCTTGTAAACATCATATATTTGATTCATGTTTTTTATCCATTATGCTGATTTCTGTATTTTGATTGGAGAGTTTAATCCATTTACATTTAAAGTATCTACTGACAAAGAGGGATTTAATTCTGTTTTCTATAAGCCTTATAGCCTTTTTGTTCTGCATTCCTTGCATGACTGTCCTGTGTTAAGTTTTTTGTAGTGAAAAGTTTTAAATGCTTGTATGTGTATGTGTGTGTGTGTATCCTTTTGCACATATGCGATGGATGTTTTCTCTGTGGTTATCATAAGAATTACATTTGCCATCCTGAAATTGTAATACTAATTTGAATTTATTTATTTATTTATTTTGATGGAGCCTTGCTCTGCTGCCCAGGCTAGAGTGCAGTGGTGCAATCTCAGCTTACTACAACCTCTGCCTCCCTGGTTCAAGCGATTCTCCTGCTTCAACCTCCCGAGTAGCTGGGATTACAGAAGTGTGCAACCATGGCTAACTTCTGTATTTTTAGTAGAGATGCAGTTTTGCCGTGATGGCCAGGCTAGTCTTGAACTCCTGACCTCAGGTGATCCACCTGCCTTGGCCTCCCAAAGTGCTGGGATTACAGGTGTGAGCCACCACGCCCAGCCTAATTTGAATTTATACCACCTTAACTTCAAAGGCATACAAAAACTCTGCTCCTATACAGCTCTGTGCCCATCCCTTTCAGTTACTGATGTCATAAAATTACATTTTTGTGCATTGTACATCCAAAAACACAAGCTTCTAATTGATTTTTTTAATGCTTAGTCTCTTAAATAACATAAACAAAATGTGGTGTTTTAAATGAAAGTTACATTAATACTAGCTTTTATAATGGCACATGTATTTTTTTGTAGAGATAGGGTCTCACTATGTTGCCTATGCTGGTCTCAAACTCCTGGGCTCAAGTGATCCACCCATATTGATCTCCCAAAGTGCTGGGATTACAGTTATGAGCTACCGTGGCTGGCCTCTTAATTTCTTCTTCATTTTTGATGGACAGTTTTGCCAGGTAGAGGATTCTTGCTTGACAGTTTTTTCCTTTCAGCATTTTTGCATCTATCAATCCACTGCCTTCTGGCCTCCACAGTTTCTAGTAAGAAATCAGGAGACAATCTTATTCAGAATCTCTTGTATGTAAACAGTTGCTTCTTCCTTGCTGTTTTCAAGATTTTCTCTTTGCCTTTGGCCTTCACAGTTTAACTATAATATTTCCTGGTGGGACCTCTCTTGAGTTTATTCCACTTCAACTTTGTTGAACAACTTGCATGTTTGTATTCATGTCTTTCATCCAGTTTGAGGCATTTCTAGCCCTTATTTCTGGTAAAAAAAAAAAAATTCCTTTTTCCCTTTCCCTCTTTTTCTTATGAAGCTCCTACAGTGCATATGTTGGTCTGAATCTTCTTCTACCTACTCAAATCTGCTTTTGAATCCCTTTAGTCAAATTTACATTGTAGTTATTGTACTTCTCAGTTCCAGAATTTTTTCTTCCTTTTTATGTTTTCTGTCTCTTTGTTGAAAGTTCCATTTTATTCATATATCATTTTCTTAACTTTGTCCAAGTCTTCATTTAGCTCTTTGAGCATCTTTAAGACAGTTGTTCAGGAATGTTTTCTGTTGACATTTTTTTCCTTACATAGGCCACACTTTACTGTTTCTTTGTATGTCTTGTGGTTTTGTTGTTATAGTTGAAAACTGGACTTTTGAATCTTATAATGTGGTAACTCTGGAAATAAAATTCTGTCCTTACCCAGGGTTTGTTTTTTTTTTTTTTTTTTTTTGGCACATGGATAAAAAAGCATGCTGTTTTATTTTATTTTATTTTATTTTATTTTTATGGTCATATGGTGTCTCTAAGCTGGGGATAAGATTGGGAAATAAATTGAAGGTCTTCTCTGAGTCTGTGCCTTTCCCTGGACATGCATGGTGCCTTTCCATATTCCCTTGTATATGTAGTTACTTTGGATGTCCTAGTCCTTAAATGTCTGGCTCCTAAAAGGGGGAAAAGGGAAAGATGAGGGGAGAAAAAACAGTCATTGGCTTTTTACGTCTCCTAGAAGTCACTTTTCCAGTGTGGATTGTAAAAATGGCAATGGGGGTTACAACAATGGCAGCTCACTTCTGTGTCTACACCTCTGCCATCAGAAGCAGCAATCAGAGATCAAAACATAGATCCCAGATACGTGGAGGACAAGGTTCTTATTGCCTACCCTGGCTCCTACAAGCCAAATTCAAATTGCTCCAAGAGTGTGAGAGCTGAAATTGACTGAAATGAGCCACAGTCTTCTCCTGGAAGTTGCAAGCTTTGTCATAGATTCCAGAGTTCCCACATAGTTATATCAGACAGATTGTCAGTACAATTGACTAGGTAGAGAGATTGATTCCTGGTGTTTTATACTCTGCCACCTTCCCTGATGTCATTATGATCTTACTATTTTATTTTGAGACAGGGTCTCACTCTGTCAACCAGGCTGGTGGGTGACAATCACAGCTCACTGCAGCCACAACCTCCCGGGCTCAAGTGATCCTCCCACAACAGCCTCCTGAGTAGCTGAGACTATAGGCACCATGCCACCGTGCCCAGCTAATTTTTTTTGTTGTTGTTGTATTTTTGTAGAGACAGGGTTTTGACATGTTGCCCAGGCTGGTCTTGAACTCCTAGGCTCAACCGATTTACCCACCTCAGCCTCCCAAAGTGCCAGGACTATAGGCATGAGCCACCGCACCCAACCCTTATTACTTTGTAGTTACTCTTTTCAATGGTTATTTCTCACTTGTCATTTATTTGATTTTTATTGTTGTTGTTGTTGATTTTTTTTGAAACAAGATCTCACTCTGTTGACTAGCTGTGCAATGTTGCAGTCACGACTCACTGCAGGCTCAACCTCCTGGGCTCAAGTAATCCTCCCGCCTCAGTCTCCAAGTAGCTGGCATGTGCTACCATGCCCAGCTAATTTTTAATTTGTTTTGTAGAGACAGGGTCTCATTATGTTGCCCAGGTTGGCCTTGAACTCCTGAGATCAAGCAGTCCCCTCACCTTTGCCTCCCAAAGTGCTGGGATTATAGGCATGAGCCACTGCATCCCATTCACTTGTCATTTCTTATTTGGTTATGCTATATAATGGTTTTCTATAGTTTTGATATTTTTCAAGGAACTAATTTTTAATTGCTTGATTAGCATACTTTTTATTATGTAGACTTTTTTGCTTTCTGACTCAATATTTCCCATTTTCATATTTAGCAATTTCATCTTTCTGTATTTTTTCAACTTGCTTTGCCGTTCTGTTCCTTTTTGAGTTATGTGTTTAATCCATTTATTTTAATCCACTTATCAATCATTTATTTTTGTTTTCTTCTAATAGGTCTTTTAAGCTTATTTACATTTATTGATACAACGTATTTGTTTAGTCTCAGTTGTATTATTTTGTATTATCTTTTCTGAATTTTCTATTTTTACCATACTCTGTTGTCTGTTTCCTTTGCTCATTTTCATTCTTAAAAAAAAAAAAACAACTCAGAGCAGCTGAACCACTGCAAATGGTACAAATAACAGATTTATTATAGGTACTAGGCCTTGTATAACTTTAGGATTTAGTGAATAAGTCTTTGTAAGACTTGCCTGTGTGACTGATGCTGGTCTGAAGTCAGCAGGGCCAGCAGTAAGGAAGGGAAGATGGATGTGAAGTTAGGAAACCAGGGATGGGCAAACGGGAACTTTTGAGGACAAACTAGAATGGCATTGAATCTCATGCCTCAGGTCTCAATGTTGTAGGTGACCTGTAGGAGAAACTGGTTCTCTTCACCATGGGTAGCACACATACCTGGCCCAGGATTCAGAGAATTTGAGAGAGATGGGACAGGAGCTGGGGTAGCAGCTGGTCTGGCTGTCCCACTGCAACAAAGTGAGCAGTAGATCAGGAACAATGCAACTGTAATTGTATCTTGTGGCCAATCCTAACTCAGAATGATACAGGGAAGGACGTTTGGAGAAACCGTTTAAATGGATTTAGCTAAACTGAAACATCACAAAATCCGTGTGTGTGTGTGTGTGTGTGTGTGTGTGTGTGTGTGTGTGTAAAATTTAAGGTTTTAATTTTTTCTAATTGTTATATTTTGTACTTTCACTTCCCACTTTCCTTTAGGCAATGACTTAAACAAATTTTTAAAAAAATATTTTCTGTAAGTTGTTACTTTTTTAAGAGATGGGATCTTACTATGTTGCCCAGGCAGGTCTTAAACTCCTGGGCTCAAGCAATCCTCCCACCTTGGCCTCTCAAAGTGCTAGGATTACAGGCATGAACCACCAGGCCTGACCTCCTTTTGTTATAAAACTATTGTTATAAAACTAACTTGTGCCAGGCACAATGGTTCATGCCTGTAATCCCAATACTTTGGGAGGCTGATACAGGCAGACTGCTTGAGGTCAGGAGTTCAAAACCAGCCTGGCCAACATGGTGAAACCCCATCTCTACTAAAAATGCCAAAAATCAACTGGGTGTGATGGTGTGCGCCTGTAATCCCAGCTACTCAGGAGGTTGAGGCAGGAGAATTGCTTGAACCCAGGAGGCAGAGGTTGCAGTGAGCTGAGATTATGTCATTACACTCCAGGCTGGGTGACAGAGCGAGACTCCTCAAAAAAAGAAAAACAAAACAAAACAAAAACTAACTTGTAACCTCTTCCTCACTCTTCCCTCTTTTCCCCATCATCCAAAGTTTAGTTTTCTTTGTACTTTCAAATAAACCTAGGCTTCCATGTTTTGATTTCTCCGCTTTATGTAGTATCTTGTGACATATAGCTATTGCTTCTGAATCAGTTAATGCGTTTCTGGGCTTTCCTGTCTTCTCCCCCTTTTTAAGTGATATTATTTCCATTTTGACAGAGCATATCAGATTTTCATATTAGTTACTATCCTTATCTCCACATTTGTTTTAGCCTCACATTTTCAGCTAAACGCAGTCAAGGTTTGCCACAAATATTTTTGCCAACGTTTTTCCAATTATCTTTTGTAGCCCATTCCCTCTTAGGTTCATCAAGAAGAGGCAATGGGAACAATATTCTCCAAGTTCTGGCCTGTTTAAAATTGCTCTCCTACAGCCTTGATATTGCAAGTTAACTTATCCATAGTGTCTTTCCTCTGTTTTCTTGTATTGAATGTTGACGTCAAGAACATAATGTCAATACATGTATCATGGTCCATGGCTATTCCTGCACACTTTTAGTTTTTGTTTGCGTGGATTTTTTCCCCATCCCTTCATGTCTTTTTTGCTTGTTTGTTTCTGTTTTGTTGAGACTGAGTTTCGCTCTTGTCGTCCAAGTTGGAATGCAATGGCGTGATCTCAGCTCCCTTCAACTTCCGCCTCCCAGGTTCAAGCAATTCTCCTGCCTCAGCCTCCTGAGTAGTTGAGATTACAAGCATGCACCACCACGTCTGGCTAATTTTTGTATTTTCAGTAGAGACGGGGTTTCACCATGTTGCCCAGGCTGTTCTCAAACTCCTGACCTCAGGTGATCTGCCCAACTCGGCCTCTCAAAGTGCTCGGATTACAGGCATGAGCCACCACGCCTGGCCTCTCACCCCTTCATGTCTATGTATGTCTTTTTTTTTTTTTTTTTTGAGAGAGCCTTGCTCTGTCACCTAGGCTAGAGTGCAGTGGCACGATCTCCGCTCACTACAACTTCCACCTCCCGGGTTTAAGCAATTCTCCTGCCTCAGCCTCCCAAGTAGCTGGGATTACAGGCACCCACCCTATGCCCGGCTAAGTTTTGTATTTTTAGTCGAGACGGGGTTTCACCATCTTGGCCAGGCTGGTCTCAAACTCCTGACCTCAAGTGGTCCACCCACCTCAGCCTCCCAAAGTGCTGGGGTTACAGGCGTGAGCCACCATGCCCAGCCCTAGGCAAAGTGAGTTTCCTGCAGGTGGCATACAGTTGGATCTTGTTTTGTTTTGTTTTGTTTTTTAATCCATTCAACCAGTTTATGTTTTTCAATTGGGGAATTTAAATCATTTACATTCAAATTCAAGGTTATTATTGATAGGTTGAAAGTAAAATACTCCTGTCATTTTGTTAGTTGTTTTCTGATTGTTTTGTATGTCTTATGTTCCCTTCTTCATCTTTTATTGTTTATCTTTATGATTTGGTGTTTTTTTGTAGTGATAATGTTTGAGTGCTTTCTCTTTCTCATTTGCGTGTCCTCTCCACCAGTGAGTGAGTTTTATACTTTCATGATAGTTATCGTCCTTTTTCTTTCAGATGTAGGACTTCCTTAAGCATTTCTTGTAGGGCCAGTGTAGTGATGATGAATTCCCTCAATATTTCTTTTTCATTTTTGAAGAATAGCTTTGATGGATATAGTATGCTTGTCTGAAAATTCTTTTCTTTTTGCACTTGGAATATATCATCCCATTCTTTCCTGGCCTATACAGTTTCTGCTGAGAAATCTACTGTTAGTCTGATGGAAATTTCCTTATATGTGACTTGATGCTTTTTGCTTGTCGTGTTTAGAATTCTCTCTTTGTCTTTTACTTCATTTTTTATTTTTTTGAGACGAGGTCTTGCTATGTTGCCCAGGCTCGAGTGCAGTGGCTACTTTACAGGCACAATCATAGCACACTACAGCCTCAAACTCCTGGCCTCAAGCCTTCCAAGTAGCTGCCTCAGCCTCCCAAGTAGCTGGGATTACAGCTGTGTGCCCAACATCTTTGACTTTTGGTAGTTTGATGATAATGTGCTTTGATGAAGACTATTTTTGGGTTGAATCTATTTGGGGATCTTTAAGCTTCCTGTATCTCGATATCTGTATATCTTAGAAGACTTTAAAAGTTTTCAGCTATTATTTTGTTAAATAGGTTTTCTATGCCTTTGCCCATCTCTTCTCCTTCTGAAATTGCCAAAGTTTGAATATTTGGTTGCTTTATAATATCTCATATGTCATCCATGCTTTTTTCATTCTTTTTTCATTTATTTTTGTCTGACTGGGTTATTTCAAATGACCTGACTTCAAGTTCTGAAATTCTTTCTTGTGCTTAATCTAGTTTATTGTTAAAGCTCTTGAATGAATTTTTTTATTGATTCATTGAATTGTTTGGTTCCAGGATTTCTGTTTTTCTTTTACATCTTTTTGTTGTATTTTGTATCTTTATTGAATTTTATCTCTTTGTTGGATTTTATCTCTGTTGAATTTCTCATTCAGATCATGAATTTTCTTGATTTACTTCTATCATTTATCTGTGTTCGCTTGTATCTCACTGAGTTTCTTTAATATCATTATTTGTATTCTTTTTCAGGCCACTTTATAGATTTCCTCTTCTTTGTGTTGCTACTGGAGAATTATTGTCTTCATTTAGAAGCATCATGTTTCCTTGCTTTTTCATGTGTCTTACGTCCTTATATTGATATCTGCAAGTCTGGTGTAACAGTTGCTTGTTCCAGTTTTACAGATTGGCTTTTGCAGGGGAAGGCTCTTTCCTAGAGCTGCATCTATAGTTGGTTGGCAGGGTACTTTGGCTTTGACTCTGGGTGGGTGTAGTAGTGTAGTCTCCATGTGATGTCTTCACCTATAATCAGCATCAGTAGTGGTTGTGAGTTCCTTGGTGGCTTGGGATATAGTTATTAGTAGGAGCTGTGACAAGGCTTTCCTGCGGAAGGGGATACCAGTTGGGCCAATTCTCAACTACCAGTGGTGGCAGTGGTGGGTCAAGTGTGCCAGTCCTCAGGCCCTGGATAGTGTATGTGGGTGCTGGCAGTGGTGGGTATGAGCAGGCCAGTGTTTAGGCTTCCAGGTGGTATGCTCAGGTACCAGCGGTGGCAGTAGTGAGCTGAGTGGGTATGCCCTTGGACCACCAGGTGGTGTGCGTGGCATTGGTGGTGGTCGTAGCATCAGCGGACAACCCTTAAGGCCTGGAGCAGGATGCATAGCAGTCAGTGCTGGTGGTGGACTGGGAGGGCCAGTCCCTTGTCCCCTGAGAGATACACATGTAATCTGGTGGTGGGTGGGTGGGCCTGTCCTTATGCCTCTAGAAGGCATACACATGCACCAGTGGTGGAGGGCAGGGTGGCCAAATTATCCCCAGGCTCCTGGATAGTTTAAGTGGGTGGTGGTGGCAGATGGGGCAGACCCATCCTGAGGTCCCTGGATGATGCACATGGGTGCCAACACCTCTCCTCCAGCATAAGGACAGTACACAGGTGGGCTGTTCCCCAGGCTTTCTGTAAAGGCACATGCAGATGCACGATGGCCCTTCTTCTGAGAGGAGTGGGGTTGCTGTCAGTGGCAGTGGCCCTGGGGCAGGCAGCACTCAGGCTCTGGGAAGCAGATGCTTTGGCTTCCTTTGTCCCAGGTCAGTCTTCCTGGTGCACTGCTTTGCCTGTTCCCTAAGGTGTAGAACATTGCATGGGCTAGAGTGCTGGAAACCCAGCAACACTGCTAGGTCCAGCTGGCATCTTAATACTACAGGCTTCTGAGGATGTGAGGGGATGTCACTGGGGTCCAGGGATGTGGAAGTGCAGGGGCTGTTGGGCCCCAGGGCAGGATGCAGTCTGGTGGGAAGCTCTCAAATGCCCTATGCTGCAGCTGCCTGGGGCTCGGGGGGATGTGGGACTTAGCATGAACTCCCTCTCTGAAACAATGCCATCATGTGTCTCCAGGCAGCTCCCTATTCTAGTCTCAGGGCTTGCAAGAGCCAAGGGGCCTTCCCACAGCTAGGCTTGCAGGAGTCTGCAGTGGGAATGTAGGCTGCTGGAGATCTCTCAACATCTCCCTGCAATGGGGAGTTGTAAGCTGATCCTGGCAGGCCCGGCTGCTTTACTTCTCTCGCCTTCCATGCCTCAGAGATTCCCTGCCACTTCCCTGATGAATTCCAGTGTTCTCTCTTAGAAGCTCTATGTGACATGTGGTTATCTACTTGCTGTGTTGGTCATTCTTTGTGGAGGAGGCACAGTAATCAATCATGCCTACATAATGGCGCCTCTAGTCAGCTATCTTGAATCCCCCTCTTAAGGGTTTTTATAATCTCTTGGAGTCCAATGGCAAGCTAGTTCTCAAAGGAAGCGTGTACTGAAGAGGACATGCTTTCCAAATGATACTCTATCTAATAGAGGAAAGCTGGCCTCCACTGGAAATTTCAAATGAATTGTCCTTGTAGCCTTAATGTACTTATGTTAATATCAAACCAGAGATTCTCAAACCAAAGGCCCTAAAGCTCCCAGAGTTTCATTGTTTTAACTAGTCAAGTAAGAGATTACTTCAGGCTTCAATGTTTTCCCCCCATCTTCTACTGATTAAGGAAAAGAAGAAAAGGAAGAATGGAGTGTTCGAGAGCCTGTGATACAATAAGAAATATACATCTGGTCTTTGTCCTCAGTTGCTGACAGTTTCCAAAACTTGGAATTTTCTGAGTGATAGGGGTGATAGGGCATCTTTTGTTATTCATAAAAAGCCCTTTTCAACCATACCTAAGTTTATGCTAATAAAGTGGCTCTTGGTGGCCCCTGGGGAGCTAGGGGGCTGGCGGCCAGAGGAACCAGTCTTGTGATTAGAGGGTTGGAACTTTCAGCCCCATCCCTGGACCTCTAGGGGGAGGAGCTGAGCTGGAGATTGAGTTAATCACCAGTGGCCACTGATTTAATCAATTATGCCTACGTAATGAAGCCTCTGTAAAAATCCCGGAACAACGGGGCTCAGGACCATCTGGGTCAGTGAACACATCCCCATGCCAGGAGGGTGATGCACCTCAAACTCCATGGAGACAGAAGCTCCTGTGCTCAGCACCTTCCAGACCTCGCCCTAGGCGCCTCTTCATTTGGCTGCTCACTGGTGTCCTTTATAATATCTTTTATAATAAACCAATAAACCCAAGTAAAGTGTTTCCCTGAGTTTTGTGGGCCATTTTAGCAAATTATCAAAAGTGAAGAGTGGGTCAAGGAAACCTCCAATTTATATTTGGTTGGTCAGAAGTATGTGTGGTAACCTGGGACTTTCAACTGGTAGTTGGGGCAGTGTTGTGGGACTGAGCCCTTAACAGGTTAGGCCTGCACTAACTCCAGGTAGCTTGTATCAGAATTAAATGGAATTGTTAGACACCTAGTTGGTGTCCAGAGAGTTGGAGAACTGGTTGTTGGTGGTGTGTAAAAAATCCACACACTGGTGTTTGAAGTGATGTGAGTAAAAACAGTTTTGAGAGTCCTCTGGGAGATTTTCCTATAGTGGGCCCTGGATCCCATAAAACTGTCATGTAACTATTTATCCTTCTCAGGGGAAGCATATGGGATTAACAGACTGTGACAGTGGTCTTTTACTTTTCCATAATATTTTAACTTTTATCTGTTAAAACGCATCCAAGGCCAAAGAAAGCTACTTTTCTTCCCCGCTCAAAACAAGCCAGATGCTTTAATGGCCTGCCTCCAGGGTCCACGGGCGCATCACAAACCCTTAAATAAGGCCCAGAGCTTGCCAGCCTCTGGTTCAGCCCAGCATCCCACAGGCAGGTGGCCCACAGCAGGCCTGGCTGGTGGGTTCTGGCTTGGGGAGTACCAGGATTCCCAGTCCAGATCTTCAGAGACCTTCCAGGACTGAGCTGCCATTCAGCCTGCCTGCACCAGTCCCTGAGTCCCAGCAGCTGCTTGGCTTCCAGAAAACATGTTTCCTGGCATAATGCCTGAGGTGGGAGAGGCAGTTCAGGGAAGCCACTGAGGACAGGTCTGGGGCGTCCTGGGGTGGGAGCAGCAGGTCCAGAACAAGGATGCCAGCCCCAGGTGGCATCACTGCACCAATAGCGGGGATTGGGAGTGGGCAGCGCAGGCTCCCTCAGGGAGCTCCAGGCTTGGGGGTTGGGCCAGCCCAATCCCACATACTGATGAGGGGGTGACTCTAGAAAATGTGAGCCACATCCACCGCACAATGTACCACTCTAAGACAGCCACGTCCTAGGACACAGGAAGACTTTCTACAGGAAGGCTCTCAGTCTCCTATTCCAGGCCCTGTCCCGGGGAGGAAGCGGAGACCAAACCTTAACGGGATATGTGTCAGGTAGCATCTCCACAACAACCCTGTGAGGTAGGTTGCGTTGTTTTATTGTACAGATGGAGGATGAGGGCTCAGCAGAGGTGAAGAGTCTTGCCCAAGTCATGCAGCAAGGAACGCCAGCCAGGATTCAAGCCCAGATCTGTCAGGTTCCGAAGCCCACGTGTTTTCTCTAGGGAAGACATAGGAAGTGGTCCTATCCAATAAAGACCCTCAGGTTAAAAGCTCAGGGGCTCTCAGCCCACCCTGGGTCAAAAGCTGAAACCCCTCCACGGGAGTAGCCCCCAGCCCCAGCATCTATCTACTTCTGGCCCTGGGGCAGCCAGGCAGGCAGGAGGGAGGGTTAAGAGTGATTGCTACCCACAAAGCACCAGCAACCAGTGCTACAGGTGATGGCTCTGGCTGCCCAGAAGCTGTGGGCGGGGCAAGGGCCGGTCTGGTCCTGAGGCCCTGTGGCCCCAGGTGGGCAAAGCCAGGCCATTGAGCCAGGCAGTCTCTAGCAGGCTGCAGAAGTGGGCCTTCAGTGTGGGGCCAGATGGGTTGGCACTGGCAGCAGGGATAGGTGAGGCACCACAGGACTCTTCCCCAGCAGCTGCTTTTGCTTAAAGAAAGCAACTTAAAGGAAGTAATTTATATTAAAATTTTTATTTGATTTAACACTTGACCTTTTTAGCTCAGTGCTTCACCTGGGGAGACGGGAATGAGGGAATTAATACCTTTTTATTATGGAAAATGTCAAACACACACAAAGCTGAGAGAATGGTATAATAAGCGTCCACGCACCTATCACTCAGTTTCAACAGTGAGCAACGTTCTGTTGCTCTTATTTATACTCTATCCTCCCCACCACTTTTTGTTCATTTGCTAGAGTATTTTAAAGCAATCAAGGATAAAATATCCTTTTACTTGTGAATTTTTCAAGAAAAATCTCTAACATAGACAAATTGTATAACCATAACACAAACACAATTTTATGACCATATCCAGAAAACTTAACAATAATTTCTTGTGAACACAAAATATCTGAGACAGGTCTCAGTAGTCAATTTAAGAAGTTTACTTTGCCAAAGTTAAGGATGCACACCTGTGACCCAGCCTCAGGAGGTCCTGAGGACATGCGCCCAAGGTGGTTGGAGCATAGCTTGGTTTTACACATTTTAGGGAGACATGAGATATCAATCCATATGTTTAAGTTGCACATTGGTTCAGTCTGGAAAGGCGGGGACAACTTGAAATGGGGAGGGGGTTTCAGTTTCCAGGTCATAGGTAGATGAGAGACTAACAGGTTGCATTCTTTTGAGTTTCTGATTAGCATTTCCAAAAGAGACAGTCAGATGTGCATTTATCTCAGTGAGCAGAGGGATGACCTTGAATAGAATTGGAGGCAGGTTTGCCCTAAGCAGTTCCCAGCTTAACCTTTCCCTTTAGCATAGTGATTTGGGGATCCCAAGTTTATTTTCCCTTGTCTTTTTGAAATCTTTCAGAGAAAGCATTTTAGAAGAAAATGAGTCTCTGGTCTCAGGTTTCCTGTGAGTTCTCATTGTTAGGATGGTTTTCTTCCTAGACAGGTAGGTCCCATGTTATTAGGAAAGTTCATTTTTAGCAGGAGTTTCATATCCTAGGAAGAGAAAATAGAGGGAGGAAGGGAGAAAGCAACAACAAACAAAAAAGAATCCACACATCAGCAGGCAGGTGTGAAAGTGGCTTATGTATGTAAATAGGTTGCTGTTATTTGCTTTGGAAATTCGTTGTCTAGCTTCAGTTTGCAGGGTTTTAAAAAAGCACAGCTTAGTTTTCAGTGAGTTCAAATTAGGAAA
The DNA here is from genome assembly GCF_001698545.2 of Rhinopithecus bieti. NCBI lineage: Eukaryota > Metazoa > Chordata > Mammalia > Primates > Cercopithecidae > Rhinopithecus > Rhinopithecus bieti. The sequence goes on along the minus strand of NW_016807423.1, from coordinate 2,830,286 downwards.
TATGGGGCAGGGGATGAGAAAAGAAAGAAGGCAAACAATTGAAAACGTTATTTTGGAGACTGGTAGCCAGGAAAAAATAGAATTCGGTTCAAACTGTAGAAAATAATAAAATGTAAAAAAAATTAGGCAAGACCAGAATCTAATAACAGGTGTACTATAGTTTTGAAACATTTTCTTTCTCCAGTTTTCAATTTTACTAAAGACCAATCATGGTAGGACCAATTTGCTTTACTATACTTGGCCTGATTATACAAAAGTGCAGCAAGAGTAATTATTTTTCACATAGGCTTTTTAAATTGGCTTTAATGGAACTTTGTTCCATAGAAGGAATCTCAGATAAGACTTTTTTAAAGCTGAGCCCAGTCATGGCTTTATACCATCAAATATCTACGAGTTGGGTAACTTTCTCTCCTCTTGAGGCCTCAGAATAACTTGGGGCTTCTGGACCCGTCAGAAAGTGACATTCTTTACTTACCACAGGTCAGGAATGCTGTATAGGGGCTGTGTAAACAAGGTATGAGGCCAGTTTTCTCAAGGTGCTTTTATTGGCTCTATAAGTCAAGTCTAATTCTTTAAAGGAAAGCATATCATTTCAGTCAAAGCCTTGGTAAAATAAACAGTTTCTCCAAGTATGTCCTGTTACAAAACAAAACAAAACAGATTCTTATTGCACTTATGCAAATAACTGTATTGTTATAAGAATACTCACAGTTTCCAAATTCTGAAGAAATCAGATAAACAAATAGGCTCCAGATTTTGTTTACAGAAGTGTGTTTAAGAAAACTTTTCTTGACTCTGAAAAACAAAACAAAGGATCAGCAACATTTTAAGCAAAGAGTCAAAAAGGATTACTTCAGTCTTCTACTAGTTCAGTCCATGCAGTTAACTCCTGTTCTGTTTGGTATTCATGAATATTTCAGCTCTCCAGGAGAGTCCTGAAAGTTTTTTCCTTTGTTCTAATGTCACAGTTTCCAAAGTTGTTAGAAACCTGCATTCAAGAGCACCTATCAAAGTCCTATCCCTGATTATAAATCACCTTTTGAAGAGGATCAAAACAAGACAACAATTGTCTATGGATGACAAAAAGTCATAAGACAGCCATTATTAAAACCACAGTTGAGCCAGGCACGGTGACTCATTCCTGTAATCCTAATACTTTGGGAAGCCGAAGCAGACAGATCACGAGGTCAAGAGATCGAGACCATCCTGGCCAACATGGCAAAATCCTGTCTCTACTAAAAATACAAAAAATTAGCCAGGTGTGGTGGCACATGCCTGTAGTCTCAGCTACTCGGGAGGCTGAGGCAGGAGAATTGCTTGAACCTGGGAGGTGGAGGTTGTAGTGAGCTGAGATTGTGCTACTGCACTCCAGCCTGGGCGACAGAGTGAAACTCTGTCTCAAAAAAAAAAAAAAAAACAACACACACAATTGCCTAGGAATTTTGGTTACTTCTACAGCATTCAACAATTTTACGTAACAATTATAATTATTAATAATAACATACACTAAGTCATCAGAATTATAGGGGTTTCCCATAGTCTTGGAACACATACCAATAACATGTATACAAATATAGTCCAAAGAATACTAAACAGCATTTCATATTTGACTATGTTTCTTGTATGATTTTTATACTAAATAAGCTGAATATGTCTCTTTTGGACTTCAGGGGACTGATATAAAAAAATTAATGGGAACCCAAGTTAGTATTTGACTTTGGAAAGTTGATCAAATATAAAAAATTTAAAATGCTTCTTCTAACAAAATAGCATCACAGGCCATTATAAAATAAGTCATTCATTTAACCAAATGGATAACTCAAAGATTTTTTTAAAAAGGTGAAAACCGGCCGGGTGCGGTGGCTCATGCCTGTAATCCCGGCACTTTGGGAGGCCGAGGCAGGTGGATCATGAGGTCAGGAGTTCAAGACCAGCCTGGCCAACACGGTGAAACCCCATCTCTACTAAAAATACAAGAAAACAATTAGCCGGGCGTGGTGGCACGTGCCTGTAATCCCAGCTACGCCGGAGGCTGAGGCAGAGGACTGCTTAAACCTGGAGGGGTGGAGGTTGCAGTGAGCTGAGATTGCTCCAGCCTGGGTGACACAGTGAGACTCCATCTCAAAAAAAACGGTGAAAACCATTATTCTTTAAGAGAGGAGACTTGATTTCCCAAACAATAAGCCTAACAAAAACAGCATGAGGCTGATTACATTTGTTTTTCAAAATTTTATAAACAACCTATACAATTTTAATTATCTTGACCATAAGATATAATTTCCATAAGCCTTTTATAACTTAAATAATTTTTATTAAGGAATGGGTTGATGCTCCAGGAAACTTTGTTTATCTGACACAGGGGCTCATACACTGGTCTTGCATCAGTGTGCCTTTGACGTTAATGGTTAATTTATAGATAACTTGAACTTAATTTATCTCTCAAAGTCGGCCCTTACAATCTCATGTGCCCATCTCTTCTGCGATAGTACCTGAGTCTTGAGGAGTTGAATAGTTTTAATTTCTGGCCCTGTGTCTCATGAATGCAGTTTATTTTGATTGGCATCTTCTATCAGGCCTGAAGATGAGGATTTAATTGCTGTTAGTGTTTAAGATTTAGCAGGACTTGGTGTCCTTTTTAGACCCAGAAATCAAAGCCCTGTAACTCCATGGCACAAGGACTTTAAAAGTACATATAGGGCTGGGCGCAGTGGCTCATGCCTGTAATCCCAGCACTTCGGGAGGCCGAGATGTTGGATCACCTGAGGTTGGGAGTTTGAGACCAGACTGACCAACACGGAGAAGCCCCATCTCTACTAAAAATACAAAATTAGCCGGGCGTGGTGGCATATGCCTGTAATCCCAGATACTAGGGAGGCTGAGGCAGGAGAATCGCTTGAACCTGGGAGGCGGAGGTGGCGGTGAACCGAGATCGTGTCATTGCATTCCAGCCTGGGCAACAGAAGCGAAACTCCATCTCAGAAAAAAAAAAAAAAAAAAAAAAGGACGAAAAAAAAAAATATACTGTGTAATAACCTTAATTAAATTTTTTTTAATCTCAGTTTTCTTCCTAAGCAAACCAAAACTTTATAGTAATGGTATAGGAATTGTTTTGATAAAAATATAAAATCTGTTGGGTCAGTTACCAAAATGCAAAAGAAAAGACCTTCTGCAGTGCACAAAATACTACATTGAAAGAAAACATTTCCTTTAGACCTTTAAGAAAACATTTTTAGCATCAGGCACAACAAACAGAACCCAAGGCAAAAACTACTTATATGATCTGAAAATGAGTTGAAGGAGAACATTATTATTTTGCACCTTTTAAAAGGGGAGAGGAAACCAAAAATGGTGAGATGCAATAAAAGTTGAACTTTGGGTTAAAAAAATTAAAATCTCATATAATTTATTAAGAGTAAATGAATCCCTAAAGAAAATTTCATTGTTCTAAACAATTCTTTAGTGTATACATGTTTCTTTTTTTAACATCAAGACCCCACCTCTAGAAAAACTGTTATACATAATTTCTGTTTAATTATAGACAACTTGATACAAATCATTTATGACATGCTTGGACTTCCTGTTTTATCCTAGGCATCTTTCTTTCTTAAATAACCAGTTATTTTATTTTAGGACAAAAATTTACCATACAATATTCTTTCCCATAGAAAATTATTTTTCTTTTAACATTTCTTGTCCAAAATACCTTTTTAGGTTTATAACTTTTTTTTACATTGTTCTTATTCACTGATTGCCTTTACCTAATTTCTTAAATAACTCTTAAATACTCTTTGAATTAGATAAAAATTATTTTCCTTTAAATAAGAGCACCTTTCTTTTTTTTAGAAAAATGTTTTCCTATAATTTAAAAATATTTGGAAATGGCCCAAACATTTAATGAATATCTATTATTTAGCTTAATATAACTTTAGACTTTAAATTATATGACAAGATTATCTACAAGCATTTATTCCATTTACCTAAGTAATTTTTAAAAAATAGTTTACTCAGATTACTTACTAAAACTGTTATAGTTATAATTTAAAGTTATTTCCTTGTTAACCATTTTTATGACCTGTGCATCTCAGGCTTTCATAAGTAAGAAACTTAAGGTTAAATAGATGGGTTTGTATTTTTGCCAATAATTCAGGATTTAGCTGTTTTTATTAACCAAACAGTATTAACTATGTTATTTATTACATTGACCATAAACAAAGAAAACTCTCTTTTCAGCTGCATTCACAGCTTTATAACCCTCATGACAAATTTTGACATCTAGCAGAGATAAATAATGTATGTTGACAATTCTGAAGCCATTTCTAATTCTATTTCACTAAAAATTTTAAAACCAATTTATTTATTAAAGTTTACTTAAGTCGTGTGAACTTGAAAAAGTATTTGGCTTAAAGTCTGTTTTTTTGATAAAGTATTTGATTTAAGTGTTTTTTTAAGCCAATTAATTAGAACTCTTTTATACATTGTTAGTACTAAAATATCATATGCATGACACATACATATATAGATATATTAGACACTAGATAGAAGTCTATCTTACAGATTCGTAAGTCCTCTATTTTTTTCTCCTATTTTAGACTTTCAATTTCTTGATAACCTATTTTATTATCCTAGGCAATCGTCAGCTAGATAGTCCTAAATTTGCATATTAAAGGAACTCCCAGGTTAAAAAAAATCAGATAGCAAAATTTACATCTCCAAGTGGAGAGAGAGAATCTGGTGGTGGTAGAGGGAGATTAAAGATGGATACCAAATCAAACATAAAATTATAGAAATGTATCATAGGATTGTATAAGGAGACCAATTTTATTTAGATAGGAACTACTGATATTTAAGTGGATCCCAGAGCTCTGGGCAGAGCCCACACTGAATCCTGGGTCTCCAAAAAGAAATAATTAGTATGAAGCTGGACTATAGGATGCTTTTACCGTGCACTTAAAAACAAAAAAAAAAAAATTTTTTTTAAAATGAAGACACTTCTAAGTGTCTAAATTACACTGTTCCTTGGCCAGGGATGGTGGCTCGCACCTGTAATCCCAGCACTTTGGGAGGCTGAGGTGGGCAGATCACCTGAAATCAGGAGTTTGAGACCAGCCTGGCTATCATGGTAAAACCCTGTCTCTACTAAAAATACAAAAATTAGCTGGTGTGGTGGCATGCTTCTGTAATCCCAGCTACTCGGGGGGCTGAAGCATGAGAATCACTTGAACCTGGGAGGCAGAGGTTGCAGTGAGCTGAGATCATGCCACTGCACTCCAGCCTGGGTGACAGAGTGAGACTTGGTCTCAAATAAGTAAATAAATAAATAATAAGTAAGTAAATTACACTCTTCCATAAAAATCCAAGAATAGCCTGTGCTGTAATAACTATTTTAGTAAAAAAAAAAAAAAA
>NW_016807423.1:2821821-2824543 GCF_001698545.2 Rhinopithecus bieti | reverse complement strand
ATGGAAAGCAATCTCGGCTCACTGCAACCTCTGCCTTCTGGGTTCAAGCAATTCCCTTGCCTCAGCCTCCCAAGTAGCTGGGATTGCAGGCACACACCACCATGCCCGGCTAATTTTTTTGTATTTTTAGTAGAGACGGAGTTTCACCATGTTCGCCAGGCTGGTCTCGAACTCCTGACTTCAGGTGATCTGCCTGCCTGGGACTCCCAAAGTGCTGGGATTACAGGCGTGAGCACCCAGCCTGAAAAAAAACTTTTGCTCAAGAAAAAGACAAGGTCCTAGGAGATAAAGAAAATAAAAGCCTTTTGATACAAATGTACATCTTGAATGTTAGCTTTTAATTAAGCTGACTTTTGAGCTCCTTTAAAAAGTCTTTTTAAGTCTTGTTACCATATTTTATCTAGGACAAATTGCTGATATTTCAGAAGTAACAAGTATCAAACCAGAAAGGACATAATTAGGAACCAAACCTAGACTGTTGTGGTGAAAAGGGAAAAAAAAGAAGGCAGGACCACAGTGACGGCACTGCAGCCTGGGGCAACCGCCATGCTCTTTGTTTGGCTTGGCTGGCAAAAAGGTGGCCTTGTTATGTAAATAAAGCCCCTTAAAGTAGTCAAAATAAAAAATCTTTCTTTTTTTGCCCCTTTTGCTGGCCGTTTTCTCTATCCCCAACTTCTTTTTTTGGCAAGAATTTAGCCACTTCAGGGGACTTGTTCCTCGTAATCTGGAACTTTTCTTCAGATTTGATCAAGTTGAATAGAGTTGGTCAAACCCAATGGGAAAAAGACGGAAACAATAACAAAAACAGAAATAAACAACAGCAACAACAAAGCAGTTAAGCAAAACAAACAGAGGATTACTGCAAAGGATTACCGAGTACTCTAATGATAATGAGAAATGAAGACCAGCTGGTTGTTCATCTTCATTTTAGCCTAGACAAAACCCCAATTCAGGAAAAAAACTCAAACCCACTGTCACGCACGTCTGTGTGAAGAGACCACCAAACAGGCCTTGTGTGAGCAATAAAGCTTTTTAATCACCTCAGCCCACCTGCAAACAGGTGATTAAAAAGCTTTAATGCTCACACAAAGCCTGTTTGGTGGCCCCTTCACACGGACACCCACCTTCCCTGTTGGAAGCAAGTAAAAATCCAGAAAAGGGAGTGTACAGCAAAATAAACTTCAGCTGTTTGGGATTCTCTGGAGGGCAGGGAGCTTCCAGGCCTCAGCAAATTGTCCTATAGGTTGGAGCCATAAAGATATAGCTCAGACTGGTACCAAGCACCGGCAGGAGATTTATCAAAGGTCAGGGCCACCTCCACTCAGGGTCCCTTGTGGTTGCCAAATGTGAACACAAAATATCTGAGACAGGTCTTGGTCAATTTAAGAAGGTTATTTTACCAAAGTTAAGAAGGCACACCCACGACACAGTCTCAAGAGGTCCTGATGACATGTGCCCAAGGTGGTCAGGACATAGCTTGGTTTTATACATTTTAGGGAGACATGAGACATCAATCAATATATGTAAGTTGCATATTGGTTCAGTCTGGAAAGGTGGGACAACTCAAAGTGGGGAGGAGGGGAGGGGGTTTCCAGGCCATAAGTAGGTGAGAGACACAGTTACATTTTTTTGAGTTTCTGATTAACCTCTCCAAAGTAGGCAATCAGATATGCATTTATCTCAGTGAGCAGAGGGATGACTGAATAGAATGGGAGGCAGGGTTGTCCTAAGCAGTCCCCAGCATGACTTTTCCCTTTAGCATAGTGATTTTGGGATCCAAGATTTATTTTCCTTTCACATCCCTAGTATAATGACCAGTCCGTGTTCAATTTCCCTAATTGTCCCTAAATGTCTTTTGAAAGTGGTTTATTTAAATCAGGACTTAAACAAGACTACATATTTCATTTGATTGATAAGTCTCTTATCTCTGTCTCTGTCTCTGTCTCTCTCAAGTTAAATACAGGCTTTTCTATTGAAATAATTAATATTTTTCCTAGTTTCTAAAACAGAAATCAGATTTCTTTTCTTTTCTTTTCTTTTCTTTTCTTTTCTTTTCTTTTCTTTTCTTTTCTTTTCTTTTTTTTCTGAGAGGCAGTCTTGCTCTATTGTCCAGGCTGGAGTGCAGTGACATGATCTCAGCTCACTGCGACCTCCACCTCCCAGGTTCAAAAGATTCTCCTGTCTCAGCCTCCTAAGTAGCTGGGAATACAGGCATGCGCCACTGCGTCCAGCTAATTTTTGTATTTTCAGTAGAGACCGGGTTTCACCATGTTGGCCATACTGGTCTCGAACTACTGACCTCAAGTGATCTGCCTGCCTCGGCCTCCCAAAGTGCTGGGATTACAGGCATGAGCCACCGCACCCATCCCAGAAATCAGATTTCTAAACAGAAGAGAAGGCCTTAGCCAAAGAGATGCAGATTAAACATTCAGATTGGCCTAAAAAAAACTGACAAATTGAGTAAATTAACTTGAATAAATTGAACACACATTCAGAATAGAATTGTGTCTTTTGGTCAGCAACATGTAAACCAAAGGCAAAAGTCTGCCAAGATTAAAGCAGGCTTTCTTCTTTTAAAAAACATATACAGCACAATGTATTTTCTTTTTTCCAAGTTCATTTAGAGTTCACTTTGACATTATTTAATCTAAGTTGGAATGCAAACTTTCTAGTTAAAAAAAAAAAAATATATATATATATATAGTATAGAAAGTTCCTTTTT
>NW_016807423.1:2813337-2817715 GCF_001698545.2 Rhinopithecus bieti | reverse complement strand
AAAAAAAAAAAAAAAAAAAAAAAAAAAAGAAGTAACAGTATTGTATTTTATAATTGTTTAAAAAGTAATAGAGACAAGGTCTCATTATGTTGCCCAGGCAGGTCTCCAGCTCCCAGGCTCAAGCAGTTCTCCCACCTTGGCCTCCCAAAGTGCTGGAATTATAGGGATGGGCCACCATGCTCAGCCAGAACTAACAGTATCTTAAATAACAGTTATAAAACATTGCTTTTATTTTTTTAATTAGTTAACTTTTGTTTTGTTTGATCTTGTTTAGTAGTTTTATGAACCTATTAGTTTTTTATTAGAGTTTTAATAATTTTCATTTAGTCGATTGATTTTAAAGTTATCAGAAATGTGTGTCTAAGAGTATTTGCTAGAGGCCTTTTTAGTGAAAAGTAATCTTATAGCTGATGGCAAATGTTTTTAGGGAAGAATTTAAAATAATATCTGTGGATTTAAAAAAGTCTTAGAATAGCCATGGTTAAAATTTGATGAGAGTTTTTTTTTTTGCCCGAAACCATACAATTGCAGGGAAATTAAACAACCTGCTCCTGAATGATTTTTGGGTAAACAATGACATTATCGCAGAAATCAAGAAATTCTTTGAAACTAATGAGAACAAGGATACAACAAAGCAGAATTTCTGGGACACAGCTAAAGCAATGTTAAAAGGAAAGCTTATAGTTCTAAATGCCCAGATCAAAAAGTTATAAAGATCTCAAATTACCAACCTAACATCACACACAGAGGAACTAGAAAAATAGGAGCAAACCAACCCCAAAGCCAGCAGAAGACAAGAAATAACCAGAATCAGAGCTGAACTGAATGAAATTGAGATGCAAAAGTAAAATAAAATAAATGAATCCAGAAGTTCGTTATTGGAAAGAATAGTAAGATTAACAGACCATGAGCTAGACTAAAAAAGAGAAAAAGAGAGAAGACCCAAATAAACACAATTAGAAATGACAAAGGGGACATTGCTACTGACCTCACAAAAATACAAAAAACTATCAGACACTATTATGGACACCTCTATTCACACAAACCAGAAAACCTACAAGAAATATAAAAATTCCTGGAAACATACAACCCCCCAGGGTTGAACTAGGAAGAAACAGAAACCCTGAACATGCCAGTAATGAGTTCTGAAATTAAGTAATAAAAAGCCTACCAAGTGGAAAAAGTCCAGGACCAGATATATTCATGACTGAATTCTACTGGATGTGTAAAGAAGAACTGGTACCATTCCTATCAAAACTTTCCCAAAAAATTGAGGAGACGGGACTTCTCCCTAACTCATTCTATGAGACCAACATCATTCCTTTTTTTTTTTTTTTTTTTTTCTTGTTTGAGAAAGAGTTGCTCTTGTAGCCCAGGCTGGAGTATGGTGGCACAATCTTGGCTCATTGCAACCTCCACCTCCTGGGTTCAAGCCATTCTCCTGCATTAGCCTTCTGAGTAACTGGGATTACAGGTGTGCACCACTACACCTGGTTAATTTTTGTATTTTTACAGAGTTGGGGGTTTCACAATGTTGGTCAGGCTGGTCTCGAACTCCTGACCTCAGGCAATCCACCCACCTCGCTCTCCCAAAGTACTGGGATTACAGGCATGAGTCACTGCACCTGGCCAATTGTAGTAATTTTATTAAGTGTAAATTAATATTTTAAGAAAATCTTATTGTTTTAACATAGGGGACCAATTTTTTTTTGTTTGGTATTAATGTAGTTTTAGCATTAAAGTTTAATTTTTAGAGAGATAAATAATTTTTTTAGTCAATTTGATTATGCACAAAACTTTTAAAATAAAATTTTAAAATGAAACTTATTGTGACTTTTTTAGATCATCGATGATGTTTGGACTTTTTGTCTTGCTTTATTTATGGTTGATCATTGAACAACAGAGGTTTGAACTGTGCAAATCTACTTACATATTAATTTTTTCAACCAAACATGGATCAAAACTACAGTATTAATGGGATATGAACCCCTTGTATATGGAGAGCCAACTTATTGTATATGCAGGTTCTGCAGGGCAGACTGAGGGACTTGAATATGCATCGATTTTGGTATACGTGGGGGTCCTAGAACCAATCTCCCTGTGTACACCAAGGGATGACTCTGTGTGAGTGAGTGTGTGTGTGTGTGTGTGTGTGTGTATTTTTATTATTATTATTATTTTTATTTTTTTGAGACGGAGTCTCGCTCTGTCGCCCAGCCCGGAGTGCAATGGCGCTATCTTGGCTCACTGCAACCTCTGCCTCCCGGGTTCAAGCAATTCTCCTGCCTCAGCTTCCCGAGTAGCTGGGATTACAGGTGCCTGCCACCACGCCCGGCTAATTTTTGTATTTTTAGTAGAGACGGGGTTTCACCATGCTGACCAGGCTGGTCTAGAGCTCCCAACCTCAGGTGATCTGCCCGCCTAGGCCTCCCAAAGTGCTGGGATTACAGGCGTGAGCCACCATGCCCGGTCTTTTTTTATTTTTGAGACAGGCTGGAGTGCAGTGGCGTGATGATCTTGGCTCACCACAACCTCTGCCTCCTGGATTCAAGTGATTCTCCTGCCTCAGCCAGATAATTTTTTGTATTTTTAGTAGAGATGGGGTTTCACCATGTTGGCCAGGCTGGTCTAGAACACCTGGCCTCAAGTGATTTGCCTACCTTGGCCTCCCAAAGTGCTGGGATTACAGGTGTGAGCCACTGTGTCCGGCCACCTGTATATATATATATTTTAATAACCAGTTATTTTAGCACAAAAATATAGTGTATACAATTTTTTTTTCCTTTTTATTCAGAGACAGGGTTTTGCGCTATTGCTCAGGCTGGAGTGCAGTGGCATAATCATAGCTCATTGCAGCGTCAATGGCTCAAATGATCCTCCTGCCTCAGCCTCCTGTGTGTCTAGGACTGCAGGTGTGCCCCACTATGCCCAGCTAATTTATTTTTTACTTTTTAGTTTTTATGAAGGCAGGGTCTTGCTATGTTGCCTGGGTTGGTCTTGATCTTTTGGCCTCAGGTGATCCTCCTGTCTCAGCCTCCCAAGGTGCTGGGATTACAAGCATGAGCCACCATGTCAGGCTGAGTTTTTTTATTCTGTTGCCCAGGCTGGAGTGCAGTGGTGCGATCTCGGCTCACTGCAAGCTCCGCCTCCCGGGTTCATGCCATTCTTATGCCTCAGCCTCCCGAGTAGCTGGGACTACAGGCCCTGCCACCACACCAGGCTAATTTTTGGATTTTTAGTAGGGACGGGGTTTCACCATGTTAGCCAAGCTGGTCTCGATCTCCTGACCTCGTGATCCGCCTGCCTCGGCCTCCCAAAGTGCTGGGATTACAGGTGTGAGCCACCGCACCCAGCCAATATAAAATACTTTTAATCTTTTAAATTAAAATTATATTTTCAAAATACGTATTTTTTCATATTTACAACTTTTAATATATATTTTCCATTTATTGTTTTTTTAATTTTGCTTCCCATTTTGAAATAACAATTAAGTTAGATTAAAAACATTTTTTAAAATAAAGAGCATATTTTAAAAGTCTTTTTATAATTTTTAAATTAAAAACATATTTTATTTGGAAATAAGCTATATGTTTAATGAGTACTTATTATTTAATTTAACATAAGGAATTACTTTCTTCCTCTGCTGATGTCAATTTGAATGTTGGCAGTTTCCAAGGAGGAAGTTGAGGGTTTTGGTGAAGACTGTCATCCATCTCCAACGCTAAGCCTAAAATAACTATTTAGGATAGCATCGCAAAAGGAACGCAGGTTGGAGAGAGATTCCAAATGTTCTTGTAACTGAACTTTAGGAAAGTGCACTTTATGCAGAGGTGCAAGGAAACCAAACACATAGGTAACCACAGTAGAACGCGTATCTCCAAGGAAAAGCTGAGATGTTCACAATCTATCTGCCAGAAGATTTAAGTACTTCTTAACATCTGTATATCCACGATTCCACTTCTCACAGGCGGTAAAGGAGAGGCTCTCCTCTGGTCAGGAGAATCTGATCAGTGCTCTTGCAGACATTTTTCTAGGCAGGATCAAACCCAAGGGAAAAGGAATCAATGAAGTAAACCAACACCATGTCTTTGTCACAGCAAAGTAATTGTTGCTTTCCACCCAGAATGCGTGAAGCGCTAGAGGAGGCAGCTTCTATTCAAAGAGAGCAGTGAAAGCCAGTGTGTCTGCCTTTTGTTTGGCTGGAAATTCACAATAAACATTATATTTCTGTTTTCCTTAAAAGTTGAATATTTTTGCCAGCTAAGAAACAATGTTGTCTTCAGTTGTCAAAATTGATATATCTTCCCTTGAACCTCTCCAGTGTCTATCTATGACATTAACTTTCTTTTCTTTTCTTTTTTTTTTTTTTTTTTTTTTT
>NW_016807423.1:2785521-2811472 GCF_001698545.2 Rhinopithecus bieti | reverse complement strand
TTTTTTTTTTTTTTTTGAGATGGAGTCTCGCTCTGTTGCCCAGGCTGGAGTGCAAAGGCACTATCTCTACTCACTGCAACCTCCGCCTCCCAGGCTCAAGCAATTCTCCTGCCTCAGCCTCCCAAGTAGCTGGAATTACAGGCGCCCATTGTGATGCCTGGCTAATGTTTGTATTTTTAGTAGAGACACGGTTTCACCATGTTGGCCAGGCTGGTCTCAAACTCCTGACCTCAAATGATCCGCCCACCTCAGCCTCCCAAAGTGTTGGGATTACAGGCGTGAGCCACCGTGCCTGGCCTTATAAAGATAGTCTTAATTTTTTTTTTTTTTAGCAGCTGAATAGTAGTTCAGTGCATGTATGTACCATTCATTGTCTGTTCACCCGTTCTCTGCAGATAGAGATGTGGACTGCTTATAGTCTTTCATGGTTACAAAATGTGCTGTAATAAATAGCCTTGAGCAGTCATCCTTTTGTGGTTTTGGCATTGTATTCTCAGATGCAGATACTTGGAAGAAGGGTTGCTTGGGCAGAGTAAATACATACGTAATGTTGCTAGATGTTGTCAAATCCCCCCGCATAGTTGTACCATTTACATCTCCATCAACAATACAGGAAAGTACCTATTTCTCCACTGTTCCATCAACTCAGAGTGTCAAGTTTGGGATTTTTGCAAAACTGATAGATGAGCAATGGTATCTCCGTTTAGTTTTAATGTGCATCTCTTTTATTATTTCTCTTAATATGAGCAAAGTGAACATCTTTTCATATATTTAAGAGCCATTTTCATTTGTTTTTCTGTAATTTCCCCATTTTTCTAACGGGTTGTCAGAATAGGATTTTACATATTAGGGATGTTGGTATTTTGTGATATAAGTTACAAGTATTTGGTCTCAATTGTTTAACTTTTGACTTTCCATACAGTATTTTGCACATACAATTTTAAGAATATTTAAGTAGACAAAGTTACCCATTTTTCCTTTATTAAATCTGAATATGGAATCACAGTTAGGAAAGTCCTCATCATTTCCAGATTGTGAAAAAATTAACCTATGTTTTCTCTAATTTTTAAATTATATATATTTTTTGACAATGAATAACTAAGAAGTTTTTCTCTAATATTTTATGACTTTACTGTTTTTATATTTAGATATTGACCGATTTGGAATTTATCCTAATATAAAGAATGAGGAATTAATCCAATTTTACCTTTATCCACATGATTATCAGTCATCCCAACACCATTTGTGTTAGGTCATTCTTGGATTGCTATAAAGCAATATCTGATACTGCGTAATTTATTCTTATTTTTACTATTTTTGAGATGGGGTCTTGCTGTATCACCCAGGCTGGAGTGCAGTGGCACGATCTTGGCTCACTGCAACCTCTGCTTCCTGGGCTCAAGCAAATCCTCCCACCTCAGCCTCCCGAGTAGCTGGGATTACAGGCACCCGCCAGCACACCTAGATAATTTTTGTATTTTTTGTACATAGAGATGGGGTTTCACCATGTTGCCCAGGCTGGTCCCGAACTCCTGAGCCTAAGTGATCCACCTGCCTCAGCCTCCCAAAGTGCTGGAATTGCAGGCGTGAGCCACAGTGCCTGGCCTCTCATCTGCTGGTTTCTGATGGTTTTTTCACTTCATCCCACGGAGACCAGGAAATAAGTCCTGCTGGTCTCCTCCATCGTAGTGCTAGTCAAACTGTGGTTATAGACTGGTGCCAGTTCATGAACTGTGGCTACCAGATGCAACAAGGCGGATGCTTGCTCCAAAATATAAATCAATGCATTATTTCTTTCACAGAGAAAATTATGCTTTTTTTTTTTTTTTTTTAATAAAAGGCAGTGGAGTCTAAATATGTGCTCAGTGACACAGGAGAATGGCTACTTTGAGTAGCACTGATCTAAACATCACAGTCAATATGGAAACTTACAAATATATATAAAACTTGGAATTTCAATACTGGAAAGTACACTTTTTGAAGTGCACATGGAATGTGCCTAAAAGTAGATATTTTAGGCCAAAAGAAAAAAACCTCAAATACAAATCATACAAATAGCATTTTCTGACTACAATGCAATAAAGCTAGAAACTGATAATAATAATACAGTTTCTACCACTGGGAAGTTTTTAGAAATGCACAAATTTTAAAATAATTCCCACAATAAATGGAAAATAAAAAGTTTAGAATTACTGAAAATGGTAAGTCGGGTGAGGTGCCTCACGCCTGTAATCCCAGCACTTTGGGAGGCTGAGGCGGCCGAATCACCTGAGGTCAAGATTTTGAGACAGGCCTGGCCAACATGGCAAAACCCTGTCTCTACTGAAAATACAAAAATTAGGGTGGGCGCAGTTGCTCACGTCTGTAATCCCAGCACTTTGGGAGGCCAAGGCGGGCAGATCATGAGATCAGGAAATCGAGACTATCCTGGCTAACACTGTGAAACCCCGTCTCTATTAAAAAATAAAAAAAAATTTAACCGAGCGTGATGGTGGGCGCCTGTAGTCCCACCTACATGAGAGGCTGAGGCCAGAGAATGGCGTAAACTCGGGAGGCGGAGCTTGCAGTGAGCCGAGGTTGCGCCACTGCACTCCAGCCTGGGAGACGGAGCGAGACTCAGTCTCAAAAAAAAAAAAAAAAAAAAAAAAAAAAAAAAAAAAAAAAAAAAAAAAAAAAAAGATGATTTAATATCAGAAAAATACCAATCCAATTCTAAGTTAAAATTTACAAACTACACGTGATTTCTGTTTACAGTTCCAGTTTTTAAAATTTTCTGGAACCAGAGAAATTGATTATAAAATTCTTTTGGAAAATAAATAGGGCCCAGGTGCAGGATGGGTCATGCCTGTAATCCCTGCTTTTTGGGAGGCCAAGGAGGGTGGATTGCTTGAACCCCGGAGTTCAAGATCAGCCTAGGCAAAAGGGCACAACCCCATTGTCACCAAAAATACAAAAAATTAGCTGGGAGTGGTGGCTCACGCCTGTAATCCCAGCACTTTGGGAGGCTGAGGCGGGCGGATCACAAGGTCAGGAGATCCAGACCATCCTGCCTAACATGGTGAAACCCCGTCTCTACTAAAAATACAAAAAATTAGCCGGGCGCGGTGGCAGGCGCCTGTGGTCCCAGCTACTCGGGAGGCTGAGGCAGGAGAAGGGCGTGAACCCGGGAGGCGGAGCTTGCAGTGAGCCGAGATCGCGCCACTGCACTCCAGCCGGCGACAGAGCAAGACTCCGTCTCAAAAAATAAATTAAAAAAAAATAAATAAAAATAAAATCTCTTTGATGCAGTATAGGCGAGCCCCCAAATTGATGCTTAGCCCAGGAGGGTTCTTGGCTTTCCCCAGGAAAAAATTCAAGGACAAGAAGGTAGTCTTAGACAGCACTTTTTATTGAATGATACTGCTGCTCCTCTTGGAGCAAAGCTAATTCATAGGCAGTGTGCCTAAAGTCAGCAACTTATGGGTTGTTGGCAGTTGTATTTACACTCACTTATACCCACTTTTGATTACATGCAAATTAAGGGGTGGACTAATGCCAATTGAGGAGCAGGTTATTTAGAACTTTCTAGGAAAAGGGAGGTAACTTCCAGGTCATTTCCATGGCATTTGTAAGCTTTGATGGCACTAGTATAAATGTCTTATGCTAATGAGAAATGAGGGCAGCTAGGGATCGTTTTAGTCCTCATCTGCTTATTTCTTTTCTTTCTTTCTTTCTCTCTCTCTCTCTCTCTCTTTTGTTTTTTTTTTTTTTTGNAGGAAAAAATTCAAGGACAAGAAGGTAGTCTTAGACAGCACTTTTTATTGAATGATACTGCTGCTCCTCTTGGAGCAAAGCTAATTCATAGGCAGTGTGCCTAAAGTCAGCAACTTATGGGTTGTTGGCAGTTGTATTTACACTCACTTATACCCACTTTTGATTACATGCAAATTAAGGGGTGGACTAATGCCAATTGAGGAGCAGGTTATTTAGAACTTTCTAGGAAAAGGGAGGTAACTTCCAGGTCATTTCCATGGCATTTGTAAGCTTTGATGGCACTAGTATAAATGTCTTATGCTAATGAGAAATGAGGGCAGCTAGGGATCGTTTTAGTCCTCATCTGCTTATTTCTTTTTCTTTCTTTCTTTCTCTCTCTCTCTCTCTCTCTTTTGTTTTTTTTTTTTTTTGAGGGGGATTGGCTCTGTCCCCCAGGCTGGAGTGCAGTGGCGCTATCTCGGCTCACTGCAAGCTCCGCCTCCCGGGTTCCCGCCATTCTCCTGCCTCAGCCTCCCGAGTAGCTGGGACTACAGGCGCCCGCCACGGCGCCCGGCTTTTTTTTGTATTTTTAGTAGAGCCGGGGTTTCACCGTGGTCTCGATCTCCTGACCTTGTGATCCGCCCGCCTCGGCCTCCCAAAGTGCTGGGATTACAGGCGTGAGCCACCGCGCCCGGCCTTCTTTTTTTTTTTTTTTTTTTTTTTTTTTTTTGAGAGACAGGGTCTCACTCTGTCACCCAGGGTGGAGTGCAGTGGCGCCATCTGGGCTCACTGCAGCCTCCACCTCCCAGGTTCAAGAACTTTTCCTTAAATAAATAAATAAAATAATACATTTGCAAAATACTATTTTCCATCTTCTTAAAGATAATGGTCTGTTAGTTCCCTGCTTTGAGAAATATTAAAATTCTTAACTAGTTACAACTTCCTCATCTTCCCTTCCCTCTCCCTGACATCTATGTCAAGTGATATATTATTACTTCCTCTTTATAACCACAAAGCAATTGATGAGTTTATCCTATTTTTCATATATTCTCCCTTCTTCCCTCCCTCCTTTTTTTTTCCCCCCCAGAAACAGAGTCTCACTCTGTTGCCCAAGTTAGAGTGTAGTGGCAGAATCATAGCTCACTGCAGCCTTGAACCCCTGGGCTCAAACAATCCTCCTGCCTCAGTCTCCCAAGTAGCTGGGACTACAGGTGTGTGCCATCACATTTGGCTATTTGTTTTTATACACATTTATTTTTGTAGAGATGGAGTCTTGCTATGTTGCCCAGGCTGTTTTTGAACTCCTAGCCTCCGGTGATCCTCCCACCTCGGCTTCCCAAAGTGCTGGGATTACAGGCATGAGCCACTATGCCTTATCTACATTGTCAGCGCATATAACAATTATACACCATTCTGTCACCTTTCTTCTCAATATTTACTTTTAGTGTTACAATTAAATATATTCAATGTTTACCACTAATCCTCATTTTGAAGCGTATCCAGGTTTTTCTTGATGTCTGAAGCTTGTTCTCTAGTAGATTCCTCAGAAATAATCTCATGGGAACAATATTTCCTGAGTTCTTACATGTTCGTCACAGTTTATCCATGGCCTTTGTACTGTATGGTCAGCTCAGCTGGATAAAAATGCTTGGCTTACATTTTATTGAATATTTTAAGCATGTCACCTTATTGTCTCCTGACATAAAGTGTTTCCATTGAAAACTCTGATGAAAATCTGATTTTTTTTTTTTTGAGATGGTGTCTCACTCTGTCGACCAGGCTGGAGTGCAATGGTGCGATCTCGGCTCACTGAAACCTCGGCCTCCCGGGTTCAAGCGATTCTCCTGCCTCAGCCTCCTGAGTAGCTGGGATTACAGGTGCCCACCATGATACCCAGCTAATTTTTTGTATTTTTAGTAGAGATGGGTTTTCACCATGTTGGCCAGGCTGGTCTCAAACTCTTGACCTCAACTGATCTGCCCACTTGGCCTCCCAAAGTGCTGGGATTACAGGTGTGAGCCACCATGACCGGCCTCTTTTATTTTATTTTATTTTTTAAGTTCCTGCCCAAAGGTCAAAAAGTTCAGTAATATTTTTCTTCCTGTGATTAAGAGCAATGGAGAAAAGTTCAATGCTTTTATTAGTATATGTCTCAGTGTTGATCATTCCAGGCTAATTTTATCAGTTATGTGGTATGCCCTTTCAATATATCTTCTTACATTGCAGGAACGTTTTCTTGAATTACAGTTCTTAGCAGTCGCTTTGTTTTATTGTTTCGACTTTCTTTTTCAAGTTCTCCTGTTACAGACATTCTGAATCATGTTTGCCTGTCCTCTATATCACTTTCTCTCAAACCTTTTCTTATTTCTCCCTTAATTTTCATTTGATTCTTTTTTTTTTTTTTTTTTTTTGAGACAGAGTCTTGCTGAGTCACCTAGGCTGGAGTGCAGTGGTGTGATTTTGGCTCACTGCAACCTCTGTCTCCTGGGTTCACGTGATTCTTCTGCCTCAGACTCCCGAGTAGCTGAGATTATAGGTGTGCGCCACCATGTCCAGCTAATTTTTTTTTTTTTTTTTTTTTTTGTATTTTTAGTAGAGATAGGGTTTCACTATGTTGGTCAAGCTGGTCTCGAACTCCTGGCCTCAAGTGATCTGTCAGCCTTGGTCTCCCAAAGTGCTGGGATTACAGGCATGAGCCACTGGGACGGACCTTGATTCCTTTCTTTTTTCTCCTTTCCATCCTGTTTACTGTGTGTAATTTTTAGTGCTATTTATTATTCTCTCTTTTGTTCCTTCCAGTTTAGTCTATTTCTGAAACATTTTTCTGTTATTTCTAATTCTTTTCTAAGCTCTGTTTTCTCTTTATGTCTTCTTACTGCTGACCCACTCTGAGTGAGCTTTAAAATGTTAACTTTGTATCACTCTTTCATAGCTTCTATTATTTTCTTAATTTCCTTTGTTCATTTAAAAAATATTACATTACAGGCCAGTGTAGAGGTTCATGTCTGTAATCTCAGCACTTTGGGAGGCTGAGGCGGGCAGATCACCTGAGATCAGGAGTTTGAAACCAGTCTGGCTAACATGGTGAAACCCTGTCTCTACTAAAAATACAAAAATTAGCCAGGTGTGGTGGCACATACCTGTAATCCCAGCTACTCAGGAGGCTGAGGCAGGAGAATTGTTTGAACCCAGGAGACGGAGGTTGCAGTGAGTCAAGATCATGCCACTGCACTCCAGTCTGGGGCATGGAGCAAGACTCTGTCTCCAAAAAAAAAAAAAAGAAAATATATTTGCCCAATGTAGCCACCTTGCTAATAGTCTTGGATATGTATCCCTCCTGTTCTGTTGCCAACAGGTATCTACACCTTCTTTCTCCTTCATCTCCAGGCTATCTGTTCAGGTCTATTTGTACACTATTCACTTAGATTTTCCTCAGTGAGTGAGGGCTTCAGGTTTCTCTCTGGAGATTTTCTGGAGCGCTGAGGACCCGGGCTGCCCTGCTTCCCTCAAGCCTTCCAGCACTCCCACTGTACTCACCTGAAAACCAGAACATGCATAGCCGCCTCCAGCTGTGACTGTTCCGTTTCATCAGCCAAGGTCTCCAGTCTGAGTGGGCTCCTTCCTTTCACAGGTGAGTACTTGCTGGTGATTTCTAAATTCAGCCTTTGGCTTCTCTGTGCCTCTTCCTTCACTGTTGATGATACTGCACAGGTCCTTCTGCAGTTTGGTTGCACCAGCTCATATTCTAAGGTTTGTGGGGGATATTTTGTCCCCTGGTTTGCTGAAACAATCACATGCATCTTTTTTTTTTTTTTTTCCTTTTCTGTCCTTGTTACTTTGCTTGGTGGGTTCTATAGATCTATCATAGAACCATAGCCACATGGATCCACAGCCACATGGATCTGTCTCCCCAGCAGCTGAAAGCTAAAATTGTTTCACCCAATAGCGTTACCTTCCTCAAGAATAGCCTTCTCAGGATTGCTCACAACTGATGGCTAGTTGACATGGGAAGATAAGGGCCTGGGCTCCTCACCCCATCTGGGGACAGACAATTCTGAAGGGTCATTCTACCCATGGGATCAAGGAAGGCCTCGTTGGGATTTCAGTCACTGTCACACTTCCCCCTTTGCCCAGTCATGCTTTTCTTTTTCCCTCCACAGATGTTGATACTGAGAGTACGCCCTAATAAACTTCCACCGCGCTGCTCTGTTTCAGAGTCTGCTTCCAAGGAACTCAACTGGTGGCACTCACCTTTTTTCCTTTTTTTATTTAGAATCTCATCCTCACAACAATTTTCTTTAAAGATCTCAATTGGTTTTTATTTGTCATTCTAGAATCAGGTAACACTTCATTTATAAAATAGAAAAAGTGTTTCCGGTACTCAGTTTTCATGAGGGGATATGGAGGGATACAAACAACTCCCCTGTTCTCTCCAGCGTACTCTGGCCTTTCGCTCTAGAGTAAGGTGTGTGTGCTCTTGCCTAGAGACAGGAGGCAAACATGTAACTTCAGGTCACCCCCTGCTAGAAAGACCCCCAGATAACTTTGTTTAGAACCCATCTCAGTGTTTTTTGTGTGTGTGTTTTGTTTTGTTTTGTTTTGTTAAAGAATAAGCTGGCCGGGTGTGGTGGCTCATGTCTAAATCCCAGCACTTTGGGGGGCTGAGGTGGGAGGATCACTTGAGGTCAGGAGTTTAAGACCGGCCTGGGTAGCACAGTGAGACTCTGTTTCTATAAAAAATAATTAAATTAGCTGAGTGTGGTGGTGCACACCTGTAGTCCTAGCTACTCAGGAGGCTGAGGTAGGAGGATTTGGGCTTGAGCCCAAATATTCAAAATTGCAATGAGCTATGATTACCCCACTCCATGCACCCTGGGCAACAGAACTAGACCCTTTCTCAAAAAGAGAAAGAAAAAAGAATAAGCCTAGCTCATAGTATACAGAACAAGGTAAGAGGGATAGGATTTCAAAACATGCCTACACTTTCTGAGCTTGAGAAAGTAATCACAACCTCATACCCATTTTTTTGGCAGCTGTTTGTGTCCACAGATTCTTTTTTTTTTTTTTTTTTTGAGACGGAGTTTTGCCCTTGTTGCCCAGGCTGGAGTGCAATGGCATGGTCTCAGCTCACCGCAACCTCCACCTCCTGGGTTCAAGCAATTCTCGTGCCTCAGCCTCCCAAGTAGCTGGGATTACAGGTGCATGCCACCACGCCCGGCTAATTTTGTATTTTTAGTAGAGACGGGGTTTTTCCACGTTGGTCAAGCTGGTCTCGAACTCCCGACTTCAGGTGATCCACCCGCCTCGGCCTCCCAAAGTGCTGGGATTACAGGCGTGAGCCACTGCACCTGGCCTATGCCCACAGGTTCTTAGCGGCATTTCAGGCACTCATCTCCAGTCTGACCCCACTGCTACAGAAGCAAAAGCAGCTCTGGGTCTTAGGACTTCTTGGACAATTAAACATTCTTTCCTTCAATCAGAGGACAAGAGCAGTGTGAGTGCTTGGCAATGGCTTTGATAGGGAAAAGGAGGAAAGACCCTTTTGATCAGCCTCTGTCTCTGGGTGAAATTTCAATTTCCATCCTATGTGGAATATAAAATCAAAGTAGTCTTGTTTATAGAGGACACATGGCAAACCCTGAAAAGGGTCTATTATATGAAGTTTTATTCCCCTGTCAAATCCTCTGTTCCATTTTAACACAAAACAGTTTTGAGGGATGGTGATGGTCCCTGCATTGTTTTTGTCTTTAATGGCAATGCCTTTAATAGTTAGCCAATTAATACGTTTGCTCTTAGTGTCTGAAAACAAAACCACACACAAACACACCTCTTTATCATGATTAGGAAATGTCCTTTTTCTCCTGTTTTACTTAGTGTTTTTACTAGAAATGGTTCTTGAATTTTCACCACAGCTGTAAAATATAATTGTGTGGATTTCAATCTTTTCCTTTTTTTTTTTTTCTGAGACAGGGGCTGGCTCTGTCACCCAGGCTGCAGTATAATGGCACAATCTCAGCTCACTGCAGCCTCTGCTTCCTGGACTCAAGTCATCCTCCCATCTCTGCCTCCCAATTAGCTGGGACTACAGGTGTATACCATCATGCCTGACTAATCTTTGTATTTTTTGTAGAGAGGGATTTTCTTCATGTTGCCCAGGCTGGTCTTGAACTCCTGGGCTCAGGAACTCCTCCCACCTCGGCTTCCCAAAGTGCTGGGATTAGAGGCATGAGCCACCACACCCAGCCTGTGGTTTTCTATTTTATTTTATCGATGTGATTAATTAGATCGTTGAGTTTTCCTAATGTTTAACTATTCCCAAGGGCTTCATATAAATTCTATTTTCAGGTTTATTCTTAGGTGCTTAATAGTTTTTGTTGCTATGGTGAATGGGATCTTACTTCCGATTACATTTTCTAATTGGTTATTGCTGTTATATAGGAAAGCTATTGATTTTGTACATTGATCTTGTATGTGGTCACCTTGCTGAGTCCTCTTACTAGTTCTAATGGTTTGTCAATTGATTTTTTTAGGTTTCTCTATATAAGCGATAGTGTCATCTGCAAATAATCACAATTTGTCTCTTTTTTTCTAATGTTTATGCTTCTTAGTGCCTTCTTTCTCTTCTTGAATTAGAGAGAACATCTGGTGCCATTCTGAACAGTAGTGGTAAAGGACATTCTCATCTTACTTCTAACTCCAGTTGGAAAGCTTCTATTGTTTCACCATTACCTAACATTTGCTGTAGGTTTTTATCATTGTTTTATTAAAACAAAACATGTATCAATTAAGCATTTTCCCTAGTTTGCTAGGAGAGTTTTCTTCTTTTATATTATAAATGTGCATTTATAATTTATTCAGATAATTGTGTTTTTTATGTTTACATCATTAATAAATATATATATTCTAATGCTGAACCATTTTAGCAAAGCTGGGATAAATCCTCCTTAGACTTGATGAATTGTTCTTTTTTTTTTTTAGACAGAGTCTTGCTTTGTCAGCCAGGTGCAGTGGTGCAATCTCGGCTCACTGCAACCTCTGCCTCCCAGGTTTGAGTGATTCTTCCGCCTTAGCCTCCTGGGTAGCTGCGATTACAGGCACACACCACCATACCCAGCCAATTTTTGTATTTTTAGTAGAGATGAGTTTTCACCATGTTGGCCAGGCTGGTCTCCAACTCCTGACCTCAACTGATCCACCTGCCTCGGCCTCCCGAAGTGCTGGGATTACAGACATGAGCCATCACGCCTGGCTGAATTGTTCTTTTAATACACTGTTATATTTAATTTGTTGTTGTTGCTTTTTGGGACAGCGTCTTGCTCTGTCACCCAGGCTGAGTGCAGTGGCACAATCACAGTGCACTGCAGCCTCCAATTCCTAGGCTGAAGTGATCCTCCTGCTTCAGTCTCCCAAGCAGCTGGGACTACACATGCCTGCTACCATACTAGGCTAAGTTTAAAAAAAAAGTTTTGTAGAGATGGGGTCTTGCTTATGCTGCCCAGGCTGGTTTCAAATGCCTGGCCTCAAACAATCCTCCCTCCTCCCAAAGTGCTGGCCATACAGGTGTGAGCCACTGTGCCCGGCCATGCTGCATGTAATTTATTAACATTTTATTCAGGATTTTTGTTTTATTGTTCATAAATGAGTTTTTTTTGTTTTGTTTTGTTTTGTTTTTCTGTTCTCTGGCTTTGGTTTCATGATATACTAGTCAGGAAATTGTGCTGGGTGGCATTCCATCTTTTCTTACATTCTTTTCTTCTTTCTCTTTTTTTTTTTTTTTTTTGACAGGGTCTTACTTTGTTGCCCTGGAGTGCAGTGTCCATGTCCTGGGCTCAGGCAATCCTCCTGCCTCAGCCTTCTGAGTAGCTAGGACTACAGGTGCATATCACCATGCCTGGCTAATTTTTACATTTTTTTTTTTTTTGTAGAGACAGGGTCTTGCCATGTTGCCCAGGTTGGTCTTGAACCCCTGGCCTCAAGTGATTCTCCTGCCTCGGCCTCCCAAAGTGCTGGCAATATATGTGTGAGCCACTGTGCCCGGCCCTTACTTTCTTAAATAATTTACATAAGATGAGAATTACATATCCTTCAAAGGCCCTCTTGATAGGCTCTGGTATTTATGTTATGCTATTTTCATAAGCTGAGAAAAATTTTAACTAATATGCTCTAAAGCTGGGGTCCCCAACCCTCAGGCCATGGACTGGTACCGGCGGACGGGCGAGCATTATTGCCTGAGCTCCACCTCCTATCAGATCAGCAATGGCATCACATTCTCAAAGGGGCACGAACCCTGTTGTGAACTGCGCATGCGAGGGATCTAGGTTGCGCGTTCCTTAAGAGAATCTAATGCCTGATGATGATCTGAGGTGGAACAGTTTCATTCCGAAACCATCCCCACCCCGTCCTTCCATCCATCTGTAGAAAAATTGTCTTCCACAAAACCGGTCCCTGGCGCCAAAAAGGTTGGGGACTGCTGCTCTAAAGTTAACTTTAATAGGCTGGGCATGGTGGCTCACGGCTATAATCCCAGAACTTTGGGAGCCTGAGGTGGGCAGATCACTTGAGGTCAGGAGTTCAAGACCAACCTGGCCAACATGGTGAAGCTCCGTCTCTACTAAAAATACAAAAATTAGCTGGGCGTGGTGGCGGGCATCTATAATCCCAGCTACTCGGGAGGCTGAGGCAGGAGAACCTCTTGAACCCAGGAGGCGGAGGTTGCAGTGAACCGAGATCACACCACTGGGCTCCAGCCTGGGCAACAGAGCGAGACTCCATCTCAATAAATAAATAAATAAATAAATAAATAAATAAATAAATAAAGTTGACTTGAATTAACAATAATCTGTTACTTGAAGGTCAAATAGAACTCACCCATTTATAATTTTCAGTCGGTTACCTTTCAAAATTGTAACTCATTCTTGTTTTTCTATGGTGGTTGTTCTATCTGGTTCTCCAACTCTTTTTGGAACCATTTTGGCTGCTTGTACTTCCTGGAAAATATAACTAAGAACTATGACTTGTAGCTGACACAGGATTTGGTATCAGAAAGGCATGAATTTGGTATTTAGGTTTGGGCAGTAAAAATCTAGCTAAACTGAAAGATAGTATTTGGCTTGCAGAGAATAGATTATCACCTTCAATTGATTATTACCTGAATGATAGATTCCTTGAAGGCAAAACTTTGGGGAACCAAGTAATTTTTCTCACAGAATTTGATGGGAGGTGGGGGCAGAGGGAATTTGTGAACTGTGCAGTGAAGAGGGGTTTCTTTTAACTATTCTGGTCAGACTGAAAAAAAAAAAAAGACTGATAGGCTCAGTACCCTAAAATTTGACTCAAGCTAAGTCTCAAATCATTGATTTTCTATGTGTATGATAAAAATACTTTATCTCTTGCAGTCATGGAGCTGATTATAGCTGGAACTGAAATTTGAAATGTGATACTGATAATTGCTGTAGCACAATATGAGTGAAATTCACACACTGCCAGGTCTCTCATGTGAATGCTGGGGTACTGATCAGAAAAGAAGGCATTTAGATAACTCAGGCCATCCCAGATTCTACCCTCTTGAGCCTCTCTCCTGCCAGCAGAAATGGCTCCTCTTCCCCTGATGTGGCTAATGCATGACTTCTTAAAATCACTGTCAGCAGGAGGAAATACAAGTGATAGTTCTGACACCTTCTGGTAAATCAAGAATGCACTAGGGTCAAAGCAACTTAGACTCACTGAAATAAAGTACGGTGGACCCTTGAATACACGGGTTTGAACTGCTGGTGTCTACTTATGCATGGGTTCTTTTGTTTTTTGTTTGTTTGTTTCTTTGAGTTGGAGTCTCACTCTATTGCCATGCTAGAGTGCAGTGGCGCGATCTCGGCTCACTGCTACCTCTGCCTCCTGGGTTCAAGCAATTCTCCTGCCTCAGCCTCCCAAGTAGCTGGGACTACAGGTACATGTAACCAAAAAAATCAAAATTTTTTTTAATTTTTAGTAGAGACGGGGTTTCACCATGTTGGCCAGGATGGTCTCGATCTGTTGACCTCGTGATCCACTCGCCCCGGCCCCCAAAGTGCTGGGATTACAGGCATGAGCCACCGTGCCCGGCCTGCACGGGTTCTGCAGGGCCAACTGCAGGACTTGAGTATGCATGGATTTGTGTATACACAGGGGTCCTGGAGACAATCCCCCAGGTACACTGAAGAACAAACTACAAATCCCATGAAAACACATCTCAGTCATATTTCTGGAGGTCCAGTGTTCTAGGATATGTCACAATGTTCCCTCAGAACAAGTTGCTTCACCTTACACCCTGCAAACATACAAAGAGGAATAATACTATATGCTATAGTTTCTAAGATGCATATTTTTCACATTAAAAAATAATTTATTGACACGAAATCTACCTAACGTAAAATTAAAGTGAACAATTCAGTGGCATTTAGTATATTCGCAAGGTTGTTATCATACCCTGTCCCCCATTTTAACATCTCTGAAATGGCAATGCATCTTATAATTAATGGTAATCATGGCTTCATTGATGGTGGGTTTTTTTTCTCTTTCTTTTCTTTTCTTTTCTTTTTTTTTTTTTTGAGACAGGGTCTCGCTCAGTCACCCAGGCTGGAGTGCAGTGGCATGAACATGGCTCACTGCAGCCTTGACATCCTGGGCTCAAGAGATCTCCCTGCCTCAGCCTCCCATGTAGCTGGGGCCACAAGTGCACACCTCTGCGCCAGGCTAATTTTTTTATTTTTATTTTTATTTTTTTGTAGAGATGGGGTCTCACTGTGTTGCCCAGCTGGTCTCAAACTCTTGGCCTTAAGTGATCCTCCTGCCTCAGCCTTCTAGGGTGTTGGGATTACAGGCATGAGCCACCATGCCTGGTCTGATGGTGTTTTTAAAAACGTTCTTTCATAGTGGAACATAAATGAAGATGCGCCTTACAGTTGATGGCATCTTTTTTTTTTTTTTTTTGAGATGGAGTCTTACTCTGTCGCCCAGGCTGGAGTGCAGTGGCGCGATCTCGGTTCACTGCAAGCTCCACCTCCCGGGTTTACGCCATTCTCCTGCCTCAGCCTCCCGAGTAGCTGGGACTACAGGTGCCCGCCACTACGCCTGGCTAATTTTTTTGTATTTTTAGTAGTAACGGGGTTTCACTGTGTTAGCCAGGATGGTCTCGATCTCCTGACCTCGTGATCCACCCGCCTCGGCCTCCCAAAGTGCTGGGATTACAGGCGTGAGCCACCGCGCCTGGCCGATGGCATCTTAGATGAGTTGAAATATGGTACTTGGTGCCTTTCTCGGAATTTGGGGGCAACAGACATCATCTTTAAGTGTCGTACACTCATACATTTACTCAGTAACCTGAAAGGCTGTCAGCATTCAGAGGAAATCTGAGTAAGGGAAATTCTTGAATTGGTCTAGGCTGCAAGGTTAGTCAATATGCCCCCTGGCCTGCATGACCCACCAGATCCAATCATGCTTAGATCACTATGCTGATAGAGTCTATTGCAAGCCCAGGAGGAACACTGCAGAAGCCTCTGAGATTTGTCAAGAAAGCCATGCCCTCTGGAAAATAACTGATCTTCCTTTGAGAAAGAGCTTCGACTCGCTCCCGGGCCCTGACAGACACTGAATGCTTGTCCATGGGACAACCAGGCTGCCTTGCAAACTGAACTGACCTCACAGCCTGCAAACAATTTTTTTTTTTTTTTGAGAGAGAGTCTGACTCTGTTGCACAGGCTGGAGTGCAGTGGCACAATCTCGGCTCACTGCAACCTCTGCCTCCCGGGTTCAAGCGATTCTCCTGCCTCAGCCTCCTGAGTAGCTGGGATTACAGGTGCTCACCACCATGCCCAGATGTTTTTTGTTGTTGTGTTTTTTTGTATTTTTAGTAGAGACAGGGTTTCACCATGTTGGTCAGGCTGATCTCGAACTTCTGACCTCGTGATCCGCCCACCTCAGCCTCCCAAAGTGCTGGGATTACAGGCGTGAGCTACCGTGCCCAGATTGCCTGAAAACTATTTTGATCCACTAGGAAATCTGTAAACAGCACTCTATCATCAAGTAGAAAGGATACAAATGAGACCCAGCCCAAGCATTTCCTCCTTTGTCATCCATTCCTCAACCAACACTGTGGGCTCAAGAGGCAGAGATTGTGCAAATTGTTTTTTTTTTTTGTTGTTGTTGTTTGTTTTAAAGCAAAACTCAAATATCTGTACTTTAAACGTAACATACAAGTTGAAAGAAAATGGAAGAAGACGATGTACCATGCAAACAATAAGCTTACAAAGGCTAGAGTAGTTATTGATAAAGTATACTTCAAGACAAAGCCAGAGATAAAGAATATTTCATAAAGAGGTCAGTTCACCTGGAAGACATAACAATTATAAATGTGCATGTGCCCAATAACAAGAGTTTCAAAATATATGGAGCAACAATAGAATTAAAGAAATAGACAAGCTGGGCATGGTGGCTCATGCCTGTAATCCCAGCACTTTGGGAGGCTGAAGTGGGCGGATCGTTTGAGCCCAGGAGTTCGAGACCAGCCTGGGCAACACAGTGAACCCAATATCTAAAGCCGTGTGTAGTGGTGCATGCCTGCAGTCCCAGCTACTTGAGAAGCTGAGGTGGGAGGATCACCTGAGCCCAGGGAGTTGGAGAATGCAATGAGCTAAGATCACGCCACTGCACTCCAGCCTGGGCAACAGAGATCCTGTCTCAGAAAAAAAAGAGAGAAGGAAGGAAGGAAGGAAGGAGGGAGGGAGGGAGGAAGGAAGGAAGGAAGGAAGGAAAGAAGGGAGGGACAATTCCACAATCATAGTTGGAGACTTTAACCTCCCTTAGCAAATGACAGAAAAATAGCCAAAAAAAAAAAAAAACCAAAAAAACTGCCCTCTAGTCTCCTAAACTCTGGCCTGGTCCACCTTCCACAGCGCACAGTCTGCCTGTCTTTCCTTCTTCCTTTCCTCCTTCCCTTCGTTCCTTCCTTTTATTATAGAAGAGGTACACATTCATTATAGAAAGTATAGAAAATATAAATTGCCAGATATAAACAACTGACGGAATCATTTTGGTTTAGTCCTTTCCAGAATTTTTTCTATGCATATACACATTTATAAAAAGAGAGAGACCACTAACTTTCCCTGACCAGACTATGGAAAGCAGTTCTCCATCCCATCACTCTATTTCATTTCCTTCCTAGCTCTTGTTGCCATCAAAACTTATATTATCAATTTTACTGTCTATTTGCTTGGTGTTTCTCCGTCTCCACTAAATATAAGCTCCACCAGTAGCTATTTGTATTTCGTTCACCCACTGCATGCCCAGAGTCTAGAACAGTGCCTGGCACATACATTCATTTATGTACTGTGATCCCTGTCTTCACAGAAATGAGTCTATTAGAGATATATATTAAACAAATAATTACACAATTAATTAACTACAACTAGGGTCAAGTGTTTCAGGCAGCCAATTGCTCTGTCCCCTTCTGGCTCCAAGGACCATTTCCTTACCCTGTGGACAATTTCTGCTGTAAGACTGTGGAGCTCAGTGGATCCATCCAGGAATGAAGCCCAGGAACAGGTATGTACCTCCAGGCCTGGTTCTCCAAAGTTTTGGGGCCTAGTCAGGCTTGTGGCTACAGTTGTTGCATCCCCTTGTCTTCTCCAGGCCAGAAGAGGCTACAACACTTATAGCTAACTTGTGCAAACTGTCTGCTCCTCTAGTCCCTGCTGGGATCTTTGGCAGGTCTTGACTTGGGGTCTGGCCTTCTTAATGCCTTAACAAGCCCCACCCTATCCTCCAGGCTATGTGTCCTTCAAATTGACAGGCTGGTTTGCAGACTGCTGAAGCTGGGAGCTGCTTTCCTTGTCCCTTCTGCCCTTCCTCAGGACCTCCTGTCTGTCTCTCTCTTTCCAGGAAGATCCCCAGGTTTATTCCCTTGAAGGATACTTCTAAGCTGCTTCCTGCTTGAGGCTGTGTTTTGGGCTTCTTTGTAACCCAAAGAGTGCAGCTAGCTCCTATACTAGTGAAGTTCCACGAAGCTGGCCTCCAGGAAAGCCCCACGAGGCCACAACCCACAGATATCTCCATCAGAGGAGGTTCAAATGAGGGCCCACACCTTACTCCATTTTGGCAGCCGCCCTAGGAAGCTCTGCCTTTATTTCTTCACCCTCAAGCTTATCACAGTTTGAAGTTTATCTCTTCACCTCCAAGCTTAGCACAGTGCGGAGTACATAGTAGCACTTAATGAAGGGGGTCAATTCAAATCATTAACTCATTTAATAAAAAAACAGTAAATGTCCCAGGCACTGTGCTAATGTTTTACATGAATTCTTGGTATTTCATTTACACAGGTGCCAATACAATTTCCATTCTGCAAATGAAGAAAAAGGCCCAGAGAAATTAAGTTACTTCCCAAAGTCACAAAGTTCTGGTATCTCTTTTCATTGCCTGAGATGCAACGGAGCATCGTAGAGGGAAAATGCCAGAAAGCAGGCAGTGCACCAATGAGAACAGGCTCGCGGGAGAACCAAACGGTGGCAAGCTCAGCACGGCCAGTAGCTTTCACCCTCGGTTGCCAAGTCGGTTCCGTTTCCTACAACACCGACCGGAAGCGTTTCTGTCGACCGAGTTTCGAATGAGCACCGTCGGAAGTTTCTCTCGCGGCTTTGCGGGGACGGGGAGTGGTAGTGGGGCTGCAGCCGCTGGACACGGGTGCGGAGGTTCTAGGGCCCAGGTGGCTGAAGGGGCCGTTAGGAACATCCAAGCGGTGGGACACAGGCAGAACCCCGACCTGACCTGGGCCACCCTCGTCCTCTTGGCCTGCCTCTTCACCTCGCCTCCGCTTGGCTCTGGATTGGCCCCGCCCCCTGACCTGGGCCTGGTCCTCCCTCAGGCAGTGACCCTTGACCTCCGGTGGCTCCCCCATCTCTCAGGCGCGATGGCTACGGGCGCGGATGTACGGGACATTCTAGAACTCGGGGGTCCAGAAGGGGATGCAGCCTCTGGGACCATCAGCAAGAAGGACATTATCAACCCGGACAAGGTAGCAGGGGCACCTGAAAGCATTGGCTAGGGGAGAGTAGGGGAGTGAAGATGGGGAGGAGTGACAACAGAAGAGAGATGGGGCAAGGGATGGGTGCTACACTTACAGTGAGTTGGGCGATAAAAGGGGTGACATAACAGGACACAGAATGTGTGTCATCCTTGATGGGAGGGAGGAGGTGGGACGTCGTGGGAGACGGTGGGAACAAAAGGGTATGACACCTCTGAGAGAGGAGAGGACCAGGCAAGTGTGATTTTTGCTGCAAGATATTGCTGGGGAGAAATCAAGACATTGTAACAGTCTGAGAGTTGGTGGAATGGGGAGGGGACTGCTCTGATTTTGGGGTAGGGTGGTGTCCCTGGGAGTGGGGTTTCTGTGCCTTTACAGTGTGTCAGTTTGCCTGTCATTGACCCTGTAGGTGCTGGTTTTTTCAGGGATTGAGCTGGACTAAAGAATTTTCAGGAAAGGGAGTCTAGGCTGTGGTTCCTTTCTGTGGTTTCCTTCCTCAGAAAAAATCCAAGAAGTCCTCTGAGACATTGACTTTCAAGAGGCCGGAGGGCATGCACCGGGAAGTCTATGCCTTGCTCTACTCTGACAAGAAGCAAGTATTGGAATCCCAAGTCCCCCAGGTTTTGGCCCCTGATTCACCTGCCATGTCCCTAACTCCTAGTTTTCTCTTCCAATTCTCTCCTCCCCAGCCAGGGCTCCTGCTTGCTTAGCAGGATGCAGGAGGACCAGAAATCTCTTGCTCCAGGTCATGACTTTCTTGCTATAGGGCAGGGTAGATCAGCTCCCTGGGACACAAATCTCTTTAACACACCTTCTGATTCTAACCTCCCATCTCCCTAAACCTCACTGCCAGGGATGCACCCCCATTGCTACCCAGTGACACTGGTCAGGGATACCGTACAGTGAAGGCCAAGTTGGGCTCCAAGAAGGTGCGGCCTTGGAAGTGGATGCCATTCACCAACCCAGCCCGCAAGGACGGAGCAATGTTCTTCCACTGGCGACGTGCAGCGGAGGAGGGCAAGGACTATCCCTTTGCCAGGTTCAATAAGGTGAGCTACCTTCATTCGGACACAGGCCAAGGTTGCCCTCCCACTTTGAGCCATTTATGCAAGCTCTCCAGTCTCCTAGGGTTGGCTCCAGGGGCATGCTCATGCCCAACTGTGATCACCCACCCAGTCCTCATGGCAAATGCATGCAGAGTAGGACTCCATGGGTCTTTTCTGCCCAGGGGATCCTGTTCTTTCCCGGACCTGCTCTGGTTTTTCATGGCTTTTCTTGGTCTTTCAAATGTTGCTGTTCCTCAGAGCTGTATCCTGGGTACTCTACTCTTCTTGCTCTATATTTTCTTAGTATGAACCCTGTGGCTTCAGTTACCCTCTCTACACGTCACCAATCCAGAGCAGTGGTTCCTTCGCATCCAGTCATTTACTATCTCTTTCTGAATGCCCCACAGGTACCTTACATCAGGTAGGTACCCTGAACAGAACTCATCATGTTCCCTCTGTCAGTCCCAAATCTGTTCCCCATCTTAGTGAATGGCACCATCTTCCACCCAGTTGCCCAAACTGGATTTGAATGGGTATGAAGTGAGATAAAGAGTGAAGTTGTAGGTGTGTGGCGGGGGTCCTACCTTAGGATGGTCAGGGAGGCCTCTCAGAATGCGCACAGCGTTTGAGCTAGATGCCAGTGACACATCTATTTATTGAGTCCTGTTGATTCTTTTTCCGTAATAAATCACATCTCTGACTATATTCTTCATCCCCTATGCCAGCCCCCTAGTCCAAGCTGAGTTATCTCTGGTCTAGATTACTGTAGCTCAGCAGAGCAGGACCTTCCCAGACTCACCCAGCCAGTGAGAGGCAGAGCTATATTGGGCGAGGTTTCCTAGTCCATTACTTAAGTCATTGTACAGTGTGGCCTCACAGCTGCTGCAGCCTGGAATAGCCTAGACTTAGAGCCTGAAAGCCTCATTTACCTCTTCTCTAATCAATCTTTGTCCCCAGGCTGGAGTGTCACTTGTTATATTCTGTGTATCAAACTTCCCACATGGTACCAAAATTATTCTTTCAGCTGCAGTATGAGCTCTGGGAGGCTAAGACCCCTGCCTGTCATATGCAGCACTGTGTCTCCAGCGTAGGTATTGCAGGCCCATGGTAAATATTTGTTGAATGAATGAAAAAATGTCTTCCTGACTTGACTATGAGCTACTTGAGAGGACTGGCTGCACAGTTCCTGAGGGTTTTTTTTTTTTTTCTTCTTCTTTGAGACAGGGTCTCTTTTTGTCGGCCAGGCTGGAGTACAGTGGTGTGATCTCAGCTCATTGCATCCTCCACCTCCAGGGCTCAAGCGATCCTCCCACCTCAGCCTCCCAAGTAGCTGGGACCACTGGCATGTACCAAAATGCCTGGCTAATTTTTGTGTTGTTTTTTAGAGACCGGGTTTCACCATGTTTCCCAGGCTGGTCTCAAACTCTTGGGCTCAAGCGATCTGCCCACCTCAGCCTCCCAAAGTGTTGGGATTACAGGCGTGAGCCACCGCAGCTGGTCCTGAGTTGTTGGTTTGTTTTTTAGTTAAATTAAAATGCATAGGAGAAATACGTAACCAAACCTGGCAAACCAGAGAGACTTCCCAGAGGAGATGATGCCTGAGAGCTCGAAAGGTTGAGAAAGTTATCTAGGTAGAAGGAATGTGGAAGTGGAAGGCATTTCAGGCAAGAGCAGAGGTCAAGGGGGAAGTCTGCTATGTTCTAGAAACTGCTAGTCATTTGGCTGCAATTTAGGGTTCATGAGGGACAGTGGCTGTGGGAGGCCAGGTCATTTATTTGCGTGTTCATTAATTGATTTGGTAGACACTGATACAGTGTGCTGAGTCCTAAAGGTGGGAGATGAACTGGACAACCCTTGCTCTTGAGGAGTTTGTGAATTATCTAGAAGATGCTTTATCCGAGATGGAGAGCCTCTGAGGATTTTAATAAGGGATAGTTGGGGGTAATGATAAGATACATATTCTGGAACACTAGGACAGTGTGTCTCAAATCATCTGTGGTGAAGGACATTTTTCTGTTTTTATTTCCAATCCATCAGAGACTGATAAAGATAATAAAATTATAAAGACAAAATACAAGTTCATGTTTCCTCATATTAGATTCAACAGCATACAATTACTGTAAAATTGTTAGGTAGTTTTTTAGTGTCTACTTTCAGTTTCCATTCTCATCATAGACCAGGGGTAAGTGTAAACAGCACTTGGTTTGCAGACTATCCTTTAAGTAGCACTGTTCAAAGAGATCACCTTAGCTGCAGATGGAGAATTGATTGGAGGAGGATTGAATGAGGGCAGAGATCAGCAGGGAGGCTATTTCTCTGATCCAGCCAAGTGACAGGTAGGCTGGACTGGGAAGTGGCAACAGAGACAGAAATTTTGGAGGTAAAAGCCACAGATTTGGTCAAGGGGAGTTGGGAGTCAAGGGGAAAGATAGGAATTAAGATGCCTCCCAGGTTTCTGGCTTGAGCAGCTGGGTTGGGTGATGGTGATACTGACTGAAATCTGGACTGGAGAAGATAATGTTTGAGGGAGGGCCAAGAGTTCAGTACTGAGATAAGTTTGAGGTACATGGGGGACCTCCAGTAGGAGATGTCCAAAAGGCGACCAGTTTTGGAGCTGGTTGTGGTCTTTAACTGAGAAGAGAGACTTTCCTGATCTAGTCTAGCATTGACTCCTTCCTTGGGTCTCTGACAGACCCAGCTGGTGGTAGTGCTGTTTGTCTCTGGGGGAGGTCTGTAGGATTGTGGGTATGGGAGAAGGGAGGAAGGGGCATTAGCAGGGCTGCCTATGTTGGGAGTAGGATTCAGGCCCAGATTCTGTAGAGATGCCTGACCTTGGCAAACTCTGGGGGAGCAGCAAGTCCCACTGTCCCCACTGGGTGGCAGTAGTGCTTCAGACAAGAGTTATATGGACTAGGGGCTGCTGGGCCTTTCTCCAGGTAATTAGCCATCTGTCCTACTCCAGAGTTGACCTTTGGACTCCACAGAAGCACTTAGATGTGGGCCCCTCACCTTAACCATGGGGGCAGGAGTGTGTGTCCCATGACTGAGGCTCTGGAGCTGGAGACAGTGAAGTTGCTCCTGGAATGAATCAGGGGGAGGCTACAGTCCCAAACCCTGCTAGGACCTCTAGTCAAGCAGACAGGTTCTTTCCTCACTCCACGCTGCAGGGACACAGGCCCAGGGGCTGGCAACAAACAGGAGGAGCTGTGGTCACTGGGGGCTGGAGCCTGCTAGACATGACATGATGTGGGCATGCCCCTACTGTGTCCCTCTGTGCCAGTAGACTGTGCAGGTGCCTGTGTACTCAGAGCAGGAGTACCAGCTTTATCTCCACGATGATGCTTGGACTAAGGCAGAAACTGACCACCTCTTTGACCTCAGCCGCCGCTTTGACCTGCGTTTTGTTGTTATCCATGACCGGTATGACCACCAGCAGTTCAAGGTGAGCCACTGTGCATTTGCATGTGTGCCCAGCTTCTGGGTCTAGCAGGCCCTTTTATGCCATCTCTTCCACATGCCCCTGAATGTTCATTCCTCTACCCTGTCTTGCTTCTTAGAAGCGTTCTGTGGAAGACCTGAAGGAGCGGTACTACCACATCTGTGCTAAGCTTGCTAACGTGCGGGCTGTGCCAGGCACAGACCTTAAGATACCAGTATTTGATGCTGGGCATGAACGACGGCGGAAGGAACAGCTTGAGCGTCTCTACAACCGGACCCCAGAGCAGGTTAGCCCAAGGCCATATACCTGTCCTCCATGCCCCAAACCCCTTGCCCATTGCCTCCATCCTCCGTACCCCTCAACTCCCACTCCCAGGTCCCCCTGCCTCCCACTGATACCCTATTAACTGCCCCAAGCCCATTCCTGCCTCTCATGGGCCATTCCCCCTGCTTTTCATAGCCCTTCACCTCCCTTGTGATCCCTTACTTCTCAGATTCCCTCACAGACACCCCATCACCTCCTTGTCTACCCTCACTCCTAGAAGTGCCCTCACACACTTTGTATCCCTCACTTTCCCAGGTGGCAGAGGAGGAGTACCTGCTACAGGAGCTGCGCAAGATCGAGGCCCGGAAGAAGGAACGGGAGAAACGCAGCCAGGACCTGCAGAAGCTGATCACAGCAGCAGACACTACTGCAGAGCAGCGGCGCACGGAACGCAAAGCCCCCAAGAAGAAGCTACCCCAGAAAAAGGAGGCTGAGAAGCCGGTGCGGAGGCTCAGCCAGCCCAGCTCAGGGTGGAAGGGTCACCTGGCACAAGGCCCCACCC
Organism: Rhinopithecus bieti; assembly: GCF_001698545.2. NCBI lineage: Eukaryota > Metazoa > Chordata > Mammalia > Primates > Cercopithecidae > Rhinopithecus > Rhinopithecus bieti. The sequence continues at coordinate 2,787,380 of NW_016807423.1, read as the reverse complement.
CGAGTGGAGGGTTCTGAGAGCACCCAGTGCTGATGGGGTGCTGGGACTAACCCTGGGCTCTCCCTGCGACACCTTGATCTCCATAATGCCTTCTCCCCCAGGCTGTTCCTGAGACTGCAGGCATCAAGTTTCCAGACTTCAAGTCTGCAGGTGTCACGCTGCGGAGCCAACGGGTACGTGAGTCACCTCCTTTAGCATGTTTGGGCCCTGGGCTCTGCTCTGGGCTCCATGTGGCCCAAACGCTGAAGGCAGGTGGGGATGGAGTGGTAGCAGAGATTGCTGCAGACAGAGGTGGCCTTGCCAGGGTCTCAATGATGTGGCCAGGCTAAGGTCACAGCTTTCACTGTATTCAACTTCCTGGCTATTTCCTCTTCTGACCCATAGTTAACCTCCATGTGTTACCATCTCTTCCACACCTCTTTCCCACTGCCTTTTGTCCCCTTCATCCTAAGCCTCTTGTGGCTGGGAGAGGCTTAGCTTGCCAGCTTTCATTGCAGATGAAGCTGCCCAGCTCTGTGGGACAGAAGAAGATCAAGGCCCTGGAACAGATGCTGCTGGAGCTTGGTGTGGGTGAGTGTGGGGACTGGGCCCCACAGGGTGTACCCACCCGAGGCTGTGGATAAAGGCTGGGTGGGGGGGGGAGTTCACGTGGCTGACCCTCTACCACACCTGGGCTCTGCCCCTGTGCTGCCCGCCACCTGCCTGCAGAGCTGAGCCCGACACCTACGGAGGAGCTGGTGCACATGTTCAACGAGCTGCGAAGCGACCTGGTGCTGCTGTACGAGCTCAAGCAGGCCTGTGCCAACTGCGAGTATGAGCTGCAAATGCTGCGGCACCGTCACGAGGCACTGGCCCGGGCAGGTGTGCTGGGGGGCCCTGCCACACCAGCATCAGGCCCAGGCCCGGCCTCTGCTGAGCCAGCAGTGACTGAACCAGGACTTGGCCCAGACCCCAAGGACACCATCATTGATGTGGTGGGCGCACCCCTCACACCCAATTCGGTAAGAGCCTGGACAGGCTGGGAGGCATGCCTTGGCCCTGCGAGTGAGCGCATGCACATGGGTGTAGGGGCTCCTCTCCCTCTAGTGCCTGCAGCAGGGATGATCATCACTTCTGTGTGGGTCTGAGACTGAGGGCTAGGAGTGGGTTGACCAGTGGGTGTCTTTGTCCCTGAGCACGTGAAACACATGCACTAAGCCTGACTCAGGCCTTGGGGGTCACTGACCTCAATGCCTTCTGTGTGTCCTCAGAGAAAGCGACGGGAGTCGGCCTCCAGCTCATCTTCTGTGAAGAAAGCCAAGAAGCCGTGAGAGACCCCACGGGGTGTGGGCGACGCTGTTATGTAAATAGAGCTGCTAAGTTGGACCAGGCTGCTTCCTTTTCCTTTCCTTCACTTCTGATGCCCCTAGTGGGAAGGGTGGGCCAGGAGGGGATTGTCAGAGCCACTCCACAGGGTGGCAGGTAGGTTTGCCTGTGTTCAGGCCCTTTGCAGCTCTCTGACCACTAACCACTATGAGTTTCACCCAAACTCCTGAACCTCAGAGCACCTGTGGTTTACAATCAAGATGGCTTTGCACACAGCCTGTACTGATAGTTCCCGCACTGCCACAGTTGTGTGCATATTGAGTGAGGGTGTCACAGGTGCTGCAGTGATGGCCAGTCACACACGGATGGCCTTGTGCACAGAGGCAGTCTGGAGCATGCTCTACCTACCTTCACATCCTGACAGCTTTGGCGCAGCAGCAGCCTCACACACACAGACGGCTTTGCACACACACCCACTGCCTCGTTTCCCCGACTTTATTCAGTGGCACGTTCACAGCGGGGATGGGGGTAGACACAAGGTGGGGCCTGATCTG
>NW_016807423.1:2773165-2785035 GCF_001698545.2 Rhinopithecus bieti | reverse complement strand
CTATGGATGGGAGGGGGCACAGGGGGGGCTTGCTGGCCCCACAGAAGCCTGTGTACCAGGGAGGAGGCGGTGAGTGCCTGGGTTCCCCTAGCCCAGGCCCGCAATGGGAGGGGCTAATACTGGGCTGAGATTGAGGGGTGGGGATGGGGGGCACAAAGTGTCTGCTCCAGAAGGGCCAAGTGGCCAAGCCCTTGCAAGGGCACAAGCCCACGCCAAGGGCACAAGCCCACAGGGCAGCTGGGGGACACTCTGGATGCAGAGCTATGCCACTCTCCCTCTTCCCCTCTGGTGAGGGAGAGGAGGATTCTGGGCTGGGCCAAACAGCTACCCTGTCCTGCCCCATCCTGTCCTCGGCCAATCAGAATGGCTTCGATGTCTGCTTGAAGATGAAGCCTCGATAGGCGAGTGTCTTCATGATGTTGGCAATGTTCTTGCAGTCGTCTAAAAAGGAGAGAAGACATTTAGATCGGCCCCAGATCCTTCCCCTCCATGCCCACAGGTGCTCTTACAAGGGCGGGGGTGGGAAGCAGGGTCAGATTCAGGAGCCACAGGCTTTAGAGAAGGTGGTCCCATCCCCGGGTGACAGCACCCCTGGCTTCAGGTTGGGCTGGGTGATGCTGGGCCAGCAGGAAGCCTGGTCTTGATGCTTCTCAGTTCCATAATTCATGCTGGAAATTGGCCGGCATGTCCCGCCCCAGCCCCAGCGGTGATGTATGGGCACCGTCGCAGTAAGAAAAAGGCAGAGTAAATGTGTAATTTCTCCCTTGACGGCCCCCGGCCGCTGGGCGATCCTTCTTGTTGCCGCCGCGTGGGGACGGCCCGTCCGCCACACTCCGTCTTCCCGCCACCCGCCTTGATGTCTCCATTTCATTACTGGGCGGCCATTCATCACACCCACGGCCAGGGTGACTTTGCCGGGACTTTCGTGTGTGTGGAAGATGTGACCCAGGCCATAATCACTAGTGACAAGGCACAAGGCTCGGCACTGCTGGCCCAGGGCCCTGGGAAACACACCTGCCCTGTGTCCTGGGCTTGTGTGCTCAAACAGCAACTTGCTTGGGCACCTGTTCCAGTGCAGCTCTGACAGGATGGGGAGGGTCCAGATTTGTGGTCCTCCTCATAGCCTTGGCCATCAGCCCTCTACCAGACACTCCTGTATATGTTGGCAGAAGCCCTGCCTCTGTCCTAGTAGGCTCAAAGTGGGTGCTAGTCCCTTTTTGGGCCCTGTTTCTGCCCATACGTTGTGGAATATGTCTGCCTGTATTAGACTATCACAAACAATTTATCCAGTATTGGATGCTTTCAACAGTTCTAGAACCCTGGAGGCTGCAGGATCAGGCCTCTGGGGCCTCAGTATCATGGACATGGGCCAGGATTTGTTTCACCACTGCCACCACCAGCAGGAAGTGCACCTGCCCAGAGCTTATTCCACTAGAGGAAGCCTAGGAGAGAAGCAGCCTGAGTGCCTTGAGTTTTTCTATTCAGCTGCCCACGCAGCCACCAACTCATTATCCCCTCACCTGCCTCTTCTCCCATCTCCCTTAGATGCTCCTGGGCCATAACCAGGGCCTCAGCCACCACCAGCCTTCATAGGATCGATGCTGTGATTGTAGAAATATTGTACATCAATGTCATAATCAAGTGTTGGGGGTAATAAGGTCAAGGTGGGGTCAGGAATTCTCTGCCTGTCAAGGCCCACCTTTGCCAGGACCTTAGCCTAGGAAGGGGACCCTCCAGCACTAGACAAGGGCAGTAGGAGGCGCAGTCTCTGGTCGGCCCACACCCTGCATCACTAGCCAGATCCTAGCTCTGCGGAGCCTGCTTTGGGCAGGCAAGTCAGACAGGGTTCTGTCTTGCAGAGCTCAGTGTGGAGGTACCTGCAGTGGATGTGGGCATGGAGAGGTGACACCTTCCCCCAGGGACTCAGGAAGCCGTATGGGCTGGTCTGAGGCAGAACAGTAGGAAGACAGATGGGTGGGTAGTGGCGGCCATGGCAACTCCAGACGTGACCCATCCCCGTGGTTTATGGGCCGGACACGCACCCCGCTCAGCTGAGGCCCCATCATTTGTCTCTCTTAGTGTGTGCGCCTGTGCTGTGGGGGTAGAGGGTGGAGGAGGGAGGGGCTGTGCTAGGCAGTTGACAGGAAGGGGCCTAAGAGGGGGAGGGGTTAGGATGGGGCCCATGAGCTGTGGTGGTGCCAGTAGAGGGACTATGATAGGGTGATTTTCTTCCCAAATAAGTCTGGCCCTATCAGGGCACCTCCAATCCTTCCTGTCTCCTGTACCCTAGGGACCATGGCCGCTGTGCATATTAAGAATAAGTCCCCTCGTTATCTGCAATTACCCAGCGGCCACACACCTCATTTCTTCCAGCAGAAAAGAAAATTAGTTTTCTATTGACTTCATCTGGCTCCTCCCTCATTGCTGGACAGATCATTCAATTTGCTTCCCCTGGCCCAAGTGAATGTCCCAGCCCCAACCCCCAGGCCACCAGCCATCCAGTGGGCAAGCACTGATCTCCCACCTGTGCCTGGCCCTGTGCTGGGAGAGGGTCCCCATGTCCCAATCTCTGTCCTTGACCTCTTCCCCACTCTACACACTGGATGACTTCATCTAAATCGTGAGTTTAGGCTACCCCCTGAAGATCGCCGTCTCCAGCCTGGACAGCTCCTGGGCTCCACACCACATATTCCTGAACATCTCTTTCTAGATAAACCCTAAACATCCAATCATGAGCTAATTTTCTCTCCAAGCTGCTGCTTACCCCTCAACCTGCTATGTTCTCCGTCCCAGTGAATGGCACCATAATCCACCCAAAATGCCCAAAGAAGAAATCTGAGAGTCATGTTGCCACTTTGCCCTCTCCCTCACTCTCCAAATCTAATCAAGTATGAACTTCTGCAGATTTTCTCTTCTTATTCTCTGCCTAATCATCTTGTATTACAACAGCTGTCCTCTTTCTCCCTCAAATTCATTCTCTTACAGCCAAAGTGATTTTTCTTACATAAATCTGATCATGTTCTTCCTTAAAGCCATTCAATGGCTCTCCTTGCCCTCAGTTTAAAGTCTACACTCTGTAATGTGTCTTAAAGACTCCACAAAAATTGATCCCTGCTATTTCTGGTCTCTGCCATGCTCAACCCTCAATCCCTGGACTCTAAAGGACCCCCACTCACTGTTTTCTGAAAATGACAAAGTGGGTTTTGGAGACAGAAAGACATGTTTCCAATCTAAACTTCACCCACTGGCTGCATAACACGCAGCAAGGGCTTAGCGTCTCTAATACTTAGGTTCCTCTACTAGGGTGATAATGGCCTTGCTGTTATTGTGAGGACTGAACAAGGTGTTGCACCCGTATCTTTGCACATGCTGTTCTTTATGCTTGGAATACCTCCTCTTTCTGACGAAAAGGCAAGGAAGCTAGTTTTCTGGAGGACCTAGTGGTGAGAAAGTGTATACAACTGATAGCACAGATGCCTGATAGGGGCCGGCAGACTTGGTGAAACCAAATTGGCATTCACTCCAAATTCTGACTTCAGATCCTGTTTACTGGGTATTTCTGGAGTCTAACTTGTTGCAGTTGGCCCACTACAATAAAGAGAGACCAGGGAAAGGAAGAAATTTGCTCCAGTTCACCTAGCGTCAGTGGAATGACAGCCATGGACTTCCAGCTCCAGGGTCTTTTCCAGCCCTTGAAGCCTGATAATTTTTTTTTTTTTTTTTTTTTTTTTTAAGTCTATGGCCCTACTAGAAAGTGAGGAAGCTTGGCAGAAGCACTAGAGACAGATCTGGGGCTTTTAATAGGCCAAAAATTCAGAGAGAGCGAGCAGCAGGGTGAGTCTGGTGGCAACATAGTCTCTTGGAAAGTTTTCTGCTTGAAGCTCTGGGGGCCACCTGGGTTACCAGGCTTGCCTTCCAGCACCTCTCATTGAGCTATGGAGGCCAGCAAGAAGCTGCTGTAGGGTGGGAGTGGGGTGGCAGGGAGCACAGCCTTGCACCCACAATAGAGGCCTCCAAGAGTAGGTCTACCTCACCTTCAAATTCTAGAAGGCTAACCTTTGGTTTTGTTTCATTTTGTTTTGTTTTGAGACAGTCTCGCTCTGTCACCCAGGCTGGAGTGCAGTGGCGTGACCTCAGCTCACTGCAACTTCTGCCTCCAATTCTTGTACCTCGGCCTCCCAAAGGGCTGGGATTATAGGCGTGAGCACCTTCCTGGCCAGGCTAACCTGTTTTTATGTTTCTGCAGGATCATCAATTTGTGACAAGATGACCCTTTCCTCTTTTTTGGGGCATTAATATTCTCAGTGTTGGAAATATTTTTATATTGCCAGGACCATAATGTGAGGAGTGCAGCTGCATAAATCCCTGAGAGAAGATTAGTGGGGCTAGCACCTAACAAGGAAGGATAAGCTTGTTGGCTGGGCCCAAGGACAGTCAAATGTCTGCCTGACAAAGAATCTGCACACAGAAGAGTTGTTCAGATCACTTAGGACACCCAGAAAGAGCTCACAAAGGGCAAACAACCTGAGGCTGATATTCTCCATTAGTGGTACTTACCTGGGAACTGAGTGACAGTGGACAGGAAGCAGGGCCTGGGCTAGGGAGACCCTCAGGAGGAAGGGGACCCAAGAAATGAGAAGTCCATTCATTCATGTACTCATTCATTCAGCAAACATGCACTGACACCTTCTGTATGTTCAGTGATCTTGTACCGTAATGCTTCTGAGGGATATGCAAGACTCTGTAGCTCCCTGCCCTCAAGGAACTCAAAGATAGCCCTGTCAGGTGTGCAGTGCTATGAGAAAAGGATGCATGGAAAAGTAATCTAGTTCTGTTTGAGGATTAGGAAAAGACTCCAGAGTTGTTAAGCAGAGGTCTTAGGGGATGGGGGAGGGAGCTAGCCCACCCAGTTAGGGTTGGGGTGAGGAAGGTGTTCTCAGCATAGGCACATTTATGGAGGTGAAATGTGGAGTGTCCAAAAAAAATTAAGTTTATCAGATGGGTGGGGGGGATGAAGAATCAGAAGGGAGTGTCAGATGAAGCTGGTGGTCAGTGACTGACTAAAGGGAATCCTGAAGAACCCAAATGCTAAACTAAGGAGCTTAAGATGTTAATATTCTGAGAATGATGGACATTAACATGTTTAAGGAGGGGAATGACAGTACCAGATCTGTGTTTCAGAATTATCATCCTAGATGTGAGGACAGGATTAGAAGGATTAACCCTGAAGGCAGACAGATCAATTAGCAGATTGTACTGTGGTCCAGACCAGAAATAATGGCCCAGAACTAGGCCAGTGGCAGTGGAAATGGAGAAGATCTATTGAAGATGTGGGGGAAGTGGATGGAGGTAAGAGAATTTTTAGGAAACAGAATGAGCAAGCCTTAATGGGGGGATTAGGGTGGCAGAGGGAGAGCATCTAGGATCTCAGTGCCACTCACTGAGATAAGGCATACCAGGGAAGATGCAAATTTGGGGCAGTGATGAACTTAGCTTTGGATAAGTCATATTCCTATGGGACATCTAAATTTGTCAGGCATTTCTTTACGGTTTCTAGGCTAATGTCTTCTCTATCTCAGCATTATTAAACACACACACACACACAACTATCCTATGTTTTCTTCTAATACTTTCAGTTTTTTTATATTAACTTTTTAATCTGTCTGGAATTTATTTTTGTGTGTGGTAAGAAATAAAAACTCTTAACTTTTTTCCCCTGATAGCCAATTGTCCTACCACCACTGACTGAACTGTCTACACTTTCCCCATCCTTTTGAAATGACACCTCTATCATATATACAATTCCCATACATGTGTCTGTTGGAGGCAGGAGAGAATGTATGTGAAATGATCAAAGAAGCCAATCAAACTAGGGGAACAGGAGGGACAGTAGGGTGGCAAGCTGCTGATCTTATGGGACTAAGAGGCAGTGTGGCCTAAAGGAGCATGCAGACACATCCTGAGGTCTGCTGGAGTCTCCACAGGCCTCCTGCCTGCGGAATGCTTAGCTTGGTAACGCACTTTATTAGTGATCTTCAGGACATGGTGAGGAATGGGGCGAGAGTCCATGGAACAGGGACCAGCAGAGATAGGGTAGGGTAGTTGGGAGGGGGTATGGAAAACAGTGCAAGGAGTAGGAACCATGCATGGTAAGGGTGACACAGCAGGATCCCTGGGTGTGTCCACATTCTAGAACCTCAACTATTGCCACATCTGTCTGTCTAGACATCCTGGCAGCAGTAATGGCCTAGGTCTGCTTGACACAGGACTGCCAGATTAAATGTAGCCCCAGCTCCATACAGGACATAATTATTTTTTTAATACTAAAAATTATTTATCTGAAATTCAAATTTAGTGTCCTGTATTATTTGTAACCCTGTATTATCTGGCAACTCTGTGATGGGGACCCAACAGCTGGGTGCAGTTTAAGGTTTAGCATCAAATGTTAGCTTAGAAGGAAGACGGAGGCCAAGACAGTGAGTTTAGGACTGACACAGCAGACAGCCCCAGTATATCCTGCTTCTGGGTTTGAATCCAAACTCCACCACTCAGTAACCATGTGAACTTGAGCAAGTTCCTGAATTCTATTTAACTTCTCTTTGTTTTGGTTTCTTCTTCTCTAAAATGGGAATAATAATAATTATAGCAATAACTTCCCTCAAAGTGTTGTTTTTTTTTTTTTGAGATGGAGTCTGGCTCTGTCGCCCAGGCTGGAGTGCAGTGGCCGGATCTCAGCTCACTGCAAGCTCCGCCTCCCAGGTTCACGCCATTCTCCTGCCTCAGCCTCCCAAGTAGCTGGGACTACAGGCGCCCGCCACCTCGCCCGGCTAATTTTTTGTATTTTTAGTAGAGACGGGGTTTCACCATGTTGGTGAGGATGGTCTCGATCTCCTGACCTCGTGATCCGCCCGTCTCGGCCTCCCAAAGTGCTGGGATTACAGGCGTGAGCCACCGCACCCGGCCCTCAAAGTGTTGTTAAAAGATGAAATGAGTTATTTGTGAAGTGCTTAAAACAGTAGCTCGGTTAGTTATTATTTTTGTAATTCCAATAACATCTAAAAATAATGTTATTCCAACAATAATATCCTGATATCCCCACCCCCCCTTGTCTCAGACATGGCCTACACAGTCCCGAGCCCCCATTCACGACCACCTTGGCCCACCTGACACACTTCCTAGACACACTCCCTTCTCCCCACAGCCATGGCTCCCATAGCTTCCCCCCTTCCCCCAGACAGGGTCCTTATAGCCTCCACTCCAAAGTGACCCCTTTCAGCCCCTCCCCTCAGCCCCCTCCACCCCACCGAGGTGCCTGGAGGTGCCACAGGCTGATGGTGAAGGATGACAATGGTTCCACAATAAGGGGAAAAGGCAATTTCATCTTGATTAGCAGGCGATTTCTCTCACCGTAATAAGCGCGCTCCAAATAATTAGCGTGTTTTACGTAATAATGAAATTACAGAAATGCAGTCCACTTATTCAAACAACTCACCATTACCATATTTTTAAATATTAGACTTAATTAGAGTTTATCACTTCAGAGAAGTATGCGGACCGAAGATGTTTTTAAAAAAATCCTCATAAAGTGTTTATTAAGCGCTGGTAAAGCTGGGATAATGATGTGTTTGGAAATTAAGGCAATCAAACACTTACCGCCGCTCCTGGAGGCCAGGCATGGAAATGAGGCCATTACACGCCCATTACCCGCCAGCTCACAGCCACTTGGGGGCAGTGGGGTTGGGGGGGGGATGTGCCTGGCCGGGAGGGCACGGTGCCCGGAAACCCCTTTGCTAGCATCCCAGAACTGCCTGACCAGTAAGCACAGCATCAAACCCCTTATGTCACTTACAGTGCATTTGGCCACCAGGAACTCAACTCAGATTTGGCCAAGGGACAGGATTGGTCCCAAATGCCAAAGATGATACCCAAAACCAACCCTTATCCAGACTCCCAGGCTTGGCAGGACATGTCAGCTTCATTTAAACCCCAATACAGAATGAGGACAGAAACCACACTGGGTAGGCCAGGGAGGTCCACATGAAGAGGTGGAGGGAGGATCCCACCTGCTGGCTCCAGCCCTGCAGAGGAAGCTACAGGCCCAGACCAGGTGACCACTCCCAAGTCTCGGCCACACAGGAGGAGGTAGCTGGAGTAATGGGAAGAAACTGAGGAATTGTGCTGTGAGCCAAAGAGGCAGAAGAGTCAGGCGCCAGGCTCAAGACAGACATGGGGCCAGAACCTGGATCAGGGAAAGCAGGCAAGAACGGTGGCAGGGAGAGTGGCTGGTGGCTCCGGGCCCCATTTATCCCGGTGAATAACTAATTCTAGAATTTATAGTGCTGGGTTTTTGTTCTGTGGCCATTTATATCTGCGAGGGAAGGAAATGAAGAGGCAGCACGGACGCCACATCTTTCTGTGTTATTGCTTGTCTGCCATTTGCAAATCATTATTAATTGTGGGCCCTGGTGGCAGGCTGGGTGGGGGCCGGGCTGGGCACATCCACATAGCTCTTCATCAAGGACCCCAGCCGCTGCCCCAGAGAGCCAATTACCCCGCCCTGATTGGGATCAGATAAAGAGGGAATTTTTACAAATTAGGGAATAAATAGAATTTCCACACAGGGCGCGGGCAGGACCTGAGAGGCTATAATGAAAAACCATCCGTCACCATCAGTGCGGCCTGGGCACGCAGCCCCGGCACTCCCTCCCTGTGGGCTCGCCCTAATGCTCAGGGGCCTGGGCGTACAGGTCTAAGGACACCCCCAACCCTTCCAAGGCCTGGAAGCGGGAGCGAAGTTCTCAGGGGGTGCATACACCCTTTGGGCTGAAAATGCTTGGGCCCTAGCTCTGGCCTGGCCCTAATGCTGCCTCTTCCTTTCCCTACCTCTCCCTTCCTCAGGCTCTTGGGAAGGAGGAGACTGAGGCAGTCCTGAGAAAGACCAGAGTTGGGGCCCATAGGGCAAAGACCACATCCATGTCCCCACAGCCATGGCAACCCTAGGGCAGAGCCCCAGCCCCATGGACCACTCACTCAACTCCCATTAGCGCTCCTCCCCTTGGATCATTAAATATGTATATCTTATTACACGCCTTGTTAGAGTATCGAGCTCTATTGACTGATGATAAATCCTGAGCTTCATCCTGGCCATAAATTTATCGGGAGATGATGAAGACTCAATAATCTAGTCAGGCAGATAATATCATCGGGCCTTAAAAAAGATCATTACATTATATGTCAGAATTAAAAGTGAAATACGCCGTAGTAACAGGGTGGCTGCTCTGGCCATTACAGAGGATGCCCACCTCCCCCACCTCAATCCCAGCCAAGGCCCCATCCAGGTAGAGGGGCCAGGAAGCCTCACCTTCCTCCTGGTCTGGGATGCCCCAACTAGAAGTGCCAAGTTATAGCCAGATCACCTACGGCCAAGTAAAGGGAACCCACACAGGGAGGGGTTGGCTACTGAGAACAGCTGAGCTGATCTGCCATACCTGGCAGCCTCATCAGTCTTCTGGGCCCTGTAGTGGTTCCAACAGGAACATGTCAGGGCCTTACCCTCTTCCAGAATGGCCTGAACTACCAGGACAGATTCCTTGTAAAATGAGGATACTGAGATACAGAGAGGTTATGCCATTTGCCTGTGCTGCCCCAGGTAGCTGGAAAGTACCAGGACCTGTGACCCGGCTCCAGACCCATGTACCAGCAGACTATCTGGAGACTTTCTTGTGAGCACGTGCTATCAATCCAGACCACGGCCACCTCCCTCCCAAGAGACCTGTCTGCCATAACCTCAGTATCCTGACCTTTTGAGAAATCTTGTTGCCAGCCTCTTCATTCTTTGACTTTAGTACTAATGGCCTTCTCCATTGTATCTAATTTCCACCCATTTTCACAGTAACACACTCAACCTTTTAAACATCCTACTACTCTTCCTTTGAAATATTAAATCCAAATATCCCTGGTTTCTGACAATAACAAGGTTATTATCCAAGTGCTTGGAGACCAGGAGTGTTTTGAATTTTGGATTTTTTTCAGATTGTGCAATATTTGCATATACATGCGATATCTTGGGGATGGGGACCCAAGTATAAACACAGAATTCATTTATGTTTCTTCTGTACTTTATGCACATACCCCGAAGGTAATTTTATATAATCGTTTATATAATTTTGTGCATAAAACAAAGTTTTGATGGTGACCCATCACATGAGGTCAGGTGTGGAATTTTCCACTTATGGTGTCATGCTGGCAGTCAAAAAGTTTCGAATTCTGGAGCATTCTGGATTTGGGATTTTCAGATTAGTGATGCCTAACCTGTCTGTATGCTTTTTTTTTTTTCACTCACTGAAACCTTAAAATTTATACCCTTACTCTCTCCATATGTATTGTCTCTCCTGTATTCACATTTTTCCTTGCCCACTTCTTTTTCTTTGAATTAGAATGTTACTCTGTCACCCAGGCAGGAGTGCAGTGGCTTGGTCATAGCTCACTGCAGTCTTGGCCTCCTGGGGTCAAGCAGTCCTCCTGCATCAGCCTCCCGGGCAGCTGGAACAAGTATGCTACCATGCCTGGCTAATTTTTTTTTTTTTTTTTTTTTGGTAGATATGGAGTCTTCCTATGTTACCAAGGCTGGTTCCACCTTCCCCAGCCTCCCAAAGTGCTGGGATTATAGACATGAGCCATTGGGCCTGGCCCTTGTTCACTTGTGATGATGTTCCCAAGAGCGACCACCTTCTGCCCTGTTGGCAGAGCCCACTACTTCAAGTAATCAGAATTAATCCTCTGTGGTCTGAGTCATTTTTGGTGACCCGTTCTCCCTTGCCAGTCATTGACATAGGGATGGGCATGTGTTCTGGCTACTGAGACGTGAGGGTAAGTTTGCTGAAAGGCCTTCAAGGAAAATTTCTTCTCTCTTATGAAAACAAGCATGAGGGAAAAATAGTCCTTTATAGTCTGCTGGATGTTTTTGGACCTGCACATAATGTCTGGGACTGCAGACTCCCTTGAGGGGAGTTAGCCTATGAAGACCATGCTGAAGATGAAAGAAAAATGGAAACAAATCTGGGTCCCTGATAACATTGCTGAGATGCTGAATTAACCAATCTTAGGATCACCTTACTGCCGAGTTTCTTTTGTGAGATAATAAATCCCCTTATTGTTTAAGATATTTAAAATTGGGGTTTCTTTTTCTTGCAGCTGAAAGTATACTAACTGATACAGAATGTAAAGGCAGGAAGGAGAATGACATAAGGAATGGACCTTACAACATAGAACTCACTGAATAAAGGAGGCAGGCCGAAGGACAAAGAGGACGCTGCTATTTCAGGCTGGGAAGTTGGTAACCCTTTTTTTCTTTTGCTCTCTTGAAATATTTGATCAAATTGTTTCTAGCTGTATCTCAGGACACAAGCTATGTTAGGAAAAAGGCTAAAAGAATCAAGTTTAGACTAAAACCCCAGTGAAAACAGAGAGGGAAGAAATATAGCTTTACTAAGAAAGGCATTCTATGAGTATGGCTTGCAATATAAGTTGACTAAACGCCCCTCAGTTCCACAAAGTCATCAGACTCTTTAGACTTCTTTCTTTCTGCCCTGCCATTCTCGGCATGTGGTTTCCAATCCTCATACTATTTCATAGTCCAAAACAGCTGCTGGAGCTCCAACCATCAAATCCACATTCCAGGAAAAAGAAAGGGGGAAAGTGGGAAAAGGCAAGAATAGCGTATTTCCCAGCTGAGTTGTTTCCCTTTAAGTATCATCCCTGGAAGTCCCAGACAACACACTTCCTTTTGTTTCACCAGCCAGAGCTCAGAGACATGGCTGTACCTAGCTGTGTGGAAAACTAAAAAAGTAGTCTTTTTTTTTTTTTTTTTT
>NW_016807423.1:2756168-2772863 GCF_001698545.2 Rhinopithecus bieti | reverse complement strand
GCCATTCTCCTGCCTCAGCCTCCCGAGTAGCTGGGACTACAGGCGCCCGCCACCTCCCCCGGCTGGTTTTTTGTATGTTTTAGTAGAGACGGGGTTTCATCGTATTAGCCAGGATGGTCTCGATCTCCTGACCTCATGATCCGCCCGTCTCGGCCTCCCAAAGTGCTGGGATTACAGGCTTGAGCCACCGCGCCCGGCCAAAAGTAGTCTTTTAACTAGGTACACACTGATTATTATACAGGGGTTCTATAATTATACAGGGGTTCTATAATTATACAGGGGTTCTATTTAGTGAAAAAGAAGGGAAAAGTCATAGTTTCTGTCCTAGCAACATAACTGACATGTCTGCCTTTGGAGCCTGGATTGCACAGTCCATTACTTTTCAGTCTTTTTCTTGCCAATCCTCAACTCTCTTATTCCCTTTTCCTTGTCACCCTTGCCTGGAAAAACCCAAAATCTGCCTTCTCCGTGCCTGCCACCTGGAGCGTGTGACTAGAGAAAATCCCAACCATATAGACTAGTGCCACTTACAAAATCAGAGTCATCAGCCTCAGTTGGGTATATAAAACTGCCCAGCCAGTCTCCAGTGCTCCTGATCAGTGTGCACTCTCTCTCCCTTCAGCCCTAGTGACAATTTCAAGTTTCTCTCCTTTCCACAAATCTCAAATCCCCTGCCCTCAATATCACCACAAACCCCTCACCCACACAAACAATCTTATCTTCTACTTCACAGAAGCCACATAGAAGCCACTCTTATGAGTCTGCCCCAGTCCTCTCATCCTGTCACAAGAGAGGGCCAAGCCTGATGTCACTTTTTTTTTTTTTTTTTTTTTGAGATGGAGTCTCGCTCTGTCGCCCAGGCTGGAGTGCAATGGTGTGGTCTCGGCTCACTGCAACCTCTGCCTCCCAGGTTCAAGCGATTCTCCTGCCTCAGCCTCCAGAGTAGCTGGGACTATAGGCTCTTGCCACCACGCCCTGCTAATTGCCTGATGTCACTTTCTAAGCCCATCCCTCCACTCCACCTGGGAAGGGTCCAACCCAGAATCCAGGCCTTTTCAGGGTCCTTACATTATTGAGTACTCCTATTTCCATTGATACAGCTTCACTTTTTTCTTCTGCATTGGCTCCTTCACATAAGCATGTAAATATATTAATTCTCTCCCATCTTGGGAGTAAACAAGTCTCCCTTTAACTCCCTTTTCCATTTGGCTAGTACCCAATCTCTCCTCCCTTTTAGAGGCAAACTTCAGAGTTGTTTACACTCAGTATCTTATTTTCTCATCTCCCGCCTTGCAATCTGATCACTGCTTTACCAACACTGCTTTCTCTAATGATCCCTATGACTCATGAGGATGAAGCTTTTCAGGTTTTGATTGATAGACAATTGGTGAACAGTTCACTCCTTAAAGCTCTCTTCCCTGGGCTTCAGTGACCCACCCTCACTTTCCATGCAATTCTCCTTGGTTCCTTTGAACACTCCCTTTCTTTTGATCACCTCTTAGATATGGGTGTTGCTCAGAACTGTCATTGGTCCTCTTCCCTTCTCACTCTCCTTCCCTGGGCAAACTTTCCCCTCCTGGAGCTTTAATTACCATATATTTTCCAATAATTTCTAGGAGCTTTAATTACCATATATTTTCCAATAATTTCTAGGAGTTTTAATTACCACATATTTTCCAATAATTTCTAAGTCCATATTCCCATTACCACCATCCTGGTCCAGCCCACCATCATCTCTCATCTAGGTAACGGCAGTGCCCCTGCCAATCTTTCTTCCATGGTGTCCTTTTAAACCACCAATCTGGTCATTTCACTCCCTGTCTTAAAACCCAGGCTGGGCGCGGCGGCTCAACGCCTGTAATTCCAGCACTTTGGGAGGCCAAGGTAGGCAAATCACGAGGTCAGGAGTTCGAGACCAGCCTGGCCAACATGGCAAAACCCCATCCCTACTAAAAATACAAAAAATTAGCTGGGTGTAGTGGCACCTGTAATCCCAGCTACTCAGGAGGCTGAGGCAGGAGAATCGCTTGAACCCAGGAGGCAGAGATTGCAGTGAGCCGAGATCACACTACTGCATTCCATCCCGGGCAACAGAGTGAGACGCTGTCTCAAAAAACAACAACAGCAACAACAAAAACAACAAACCCTTCAATGAACCTGGAGCAGAAAAAGGAGATTAATGGAAACACTGGTGAAATTAAAATAAGGCTTTTTTTTTGAGACAGGGTTTCTTTCTGTTGCCCAGGCTGGAGTGTAGTGGCATGATCTCGGCTCACTGCATCTCCACCTCCCAGGTTCAGGCCAGTCCCGTGCCTCAGCCTCCCAAGTAGCTGGGATTACAGGTATGTGCCACCACACCCGGCCTAATAAGCCCTTTAATGTAGCATAGTACCAATGTTAATTTTCTGGTACTGATAACTGTATTGTGATTATGTAAGATGTTAAAATGAGGGAAAGCTGGGTAAGGGATACATAGAAACTTTCCTACAAATATAAAATTAATTCAAAGTAAAAAGTTTAAAAGTCAAAAATTAAAACCACCACCACCAGCACCACCTCCAGTGGCTCCTCACCCCTCTCAGGACTGCTCAGCTAATCCCTATTAAGTTCAATATTGCCACCTTGCCTGACTCAGCTCCCAGTGCATCCCAACCCCTTTATAAAAGTCTGAGTCTGGACCTGTTTACATCTCTAGTCTCATCATTCCCACTCCCCTGTTGTACAGCCAAGTTCAGGCTCATTTGCCCCTTGAATTTTCAAATCCTCTGCCTTCTGCCTAGAAAACTCCCCACGTCTCACCTGGCTCATTGCCCTCGCGTCTCAGGACCCAGGATTGCTAGTGCTTCCTCTAGGTGCCTTCCCTCCATCCTGCCTTCATGTTAGGAACCTCTTCTGTGTGCTCCCACAGCAGCCAATTCTCCGCGTATTGTAACTGCCTCTCCTTCACCTCCTGCTAGACCATGAACTCTCTGAGGGCACAGATGTTATCCACAGAGACACTCAAGAAATATATACTGAAAAGAAGAAAGGAAGGACCAGAGGAAAAGAAAGAGGGGCAAGATTACAGGCAAACCAACTCCAGCCCTGACATTTGCCACCCAAAGCCTTGACATGCCCAGGACCTGAAACCCTGTCATGGTCTTTGTCTCCAGCTTCCAAAGCCCTGAAGGTTTCAGACCCTTCCCCACCTCCATTCCCTTCTAGCATCTTGGTTTCCCCAGGACTTTGCTGTGCAAGGAGACTGGCTGGGACCTGAGCTCTCATCTGTCTGGCCAGCCTGTCCTGCAAACCCAGGCAGCCAGGGGTGGCAGTGGTGGTGCTGGGGTGCCCCAGTCCTAGCCAATGATGCCCTGGAGAAAGGCCTAGCTATGCCTATGGTCTCCCGGAAGGGGGGATGCCCTCCCTAAGCCCTGTCCCACCTGGTAAATATTTCATCCTCAAGCTGCTCAGCTAATCCCTATTAATTTCAATACCGCCGCCTTGCCTGGCTCAGCTCCCAATGCATTATTTATCCCCTTTGTTTGTTTGTCGCTAACAGGTGGGCCCCAGCGGAGGCGCTGACTGGGGACAAGCCCACTCTATCACAGTGTGGCTGTGAATTAATCATGAGGACTAATGGGAACCACCTCAGCTCCAGGCACTTCCCTAGCTGCCTCCCCTGCCCTGGCACCCAGGGGTGGGCGAGGGCCATCTCAACTCAATTTAACTCAATTCAATACAGCACATTTTATTTACTATCTGCCTACACATGTCAGACACTGTGCTATGCTTTGGGGATATAAGCCAAATGAAACAGACATTTCTTGCCCTCAGGGAACTTGCAGTCTAGTGAGGGAGACAGGCATTAAACAACTTTCAAACAAATAATTTCTTAATTACAACTGTGATTAAATGCTATAAATGGGGAGAGCAAGGTGCTGAGAAAAAGTACATGGGGAGACGGGGACTTGATCAAGTCTAGGAGTCAGGGAAAGCATCCCCGAGGAAGCAAACTTTAAGCTGAGCTCTGAGGGATGAGGAGGAGTTAACTAGGTTGCGGGGTGGAAATATGGGGCTCTGGGGGAAAATAAAGCCACATGGGAAGGCAATGAGGTAAAAGGTGTGACAGGTTCCAAGAGATGAGGGAAGGGCGTGGAGTGTGGGGAGCAGGAGGAGACTGGCTTAAGGGGGACAGGAGAGGCCGGCAGAGGACAGAGGCTGAGTCTGTGCCCAAGTAGACAGGGGACTTCCCCTAAGCCAACAAGGCTCAGAGTGGGGACTCTCTTCTGCCAAAATGATCAAGCTGTCCTGATGGATCACCATGGAGCCCTCCTGAACACAGGATTTTCACTCACCACCTCCCAAACACACACTCCCACTACTTCTGCCGCCTTGAGCAACTGCTGATTTCTTGACCTTGTGCTTGTGGCCTTCTGAGGCTGTCCCTCGTGCTAGGCCCACCTCCTCCAGGGACTCCTGGAGTCCTACTTGCTCTTCTTGCCCACCCTTGAGGTGGTCAAGAGCATTAACCCTCAACTGTGCTGGTCAGGGGACTCAGGGGAGCGCCTGGCCCGGGGACTTGTGAGGAGACCTGCGTGAGCCTCTCAGCACCCTGCAGGCTTAGGTGCTTCCATGGAAAAACAGGGCTGGATCTGGCACCTCAACCCTGTGGTGGAACCAGGAACACGGCTGCGAACATTGACCTGCCTCAGCCAAAAGTGCTCACTTCACCTCCCACGAAGGAGCATCTCTCACCTCTGAAGCCCTAGTACTGGCCTGAGCACCCAGAAGACCTCAGCAAACATTTTCTGAATGAATGACTGAACACAGGGAAGGCTCCATCATCTCCCACAATGATCTCTTTCCCAGACACTTCCCTCAGAAACTTTTCTAGAAATTTAAATAGATGAAGGAGCAAATATGGGCCAAGGATTTTACAGTTCTTGCTTCCAGTGAGCCTGACAGTTAGGGGCCAGCATCAACCCCATTTTAAAGAGGAAGAAATAGAGACCCAGGATGGGGAACGACTTACCTAGTAACACTCAACCTTGAAGGCATGAGCCTTAAACAGAATGAGGTCAGCCCGGCTCCAGGCTCCAGCATATCCACAGATATGCTCCCTCTGTGGGCATTTCCCCAGGCACCCTAGCTCTCTAGAACAATCCTAAAAGGCATCTGGTTTATGAACTAGGTGCAGCTCTGCCAGGGCAGAGGCCTCACCGTGCACATGCTCAGGGTTTGTAATTCTATTCAAAGTGGCCACTTTGAAAATCCATATGTCTCCAGGCTCCCTGTACATCATGGTGTCAAGTCTTGGAGCAGAGGCATCCATCAGGGACTCCCGAAGGCCACGGTCTGCATGCCCACATGCCTGATCCCACCCACGTGCCTGGCCTTGGCTCCCGGCGGCCGGCAGCACTACCTTGTCCTGTGCACAGGCTCACTGTAGCCCTAGCCCATCTGCTTGGCCCTGTCTTACCCTGGCCTTAGACTCCTCCGGTTGCCCTGCCCCACCCCCACCCCAGAATACCTCCTTGGCCCTATCCGGCCTCTGCTCTTCTCTCTTGGAGCCAGGCAGCCAGCACGGAGGCAGCCTCGATAACTCGCTAACGTGCTGCCCATGCTGTTCTTAAAAATTTATGACTGTGCAACATGAAAAATCCGGCTGAGGAGCCATCATTAGCGGTGCTGCCTCCCTCCCCCACCAGAGCCACCCTCGTAAATTGAGATTTATGGCTGCGGCAGGCGGGGCGGGGGCGTGTGCAGGCAATGAGGATGTTGGAGGGGAGACAGGGAAAGACCAATGAGGCAGCCGCGGGGCCAGGGGCTCCCCCCTGCGGCAGCTCCGGTTTATCGCAGGCTGCAGTGATAATCCCTGCGGAGAATAAGGGGCCGGCCTGGGTGTCAGCGCAGCGCAGCGCTAGATCTCGCCTAGCAGTGGGATGGGACAGGTCGGGAGGGGCCTAAACCAATCACCGGCTCCTTTCGGTGTATAGGGCCAGATTTTGAGGTGCCAGGTTCCAAGCAAAGGCCTCTAGGGAGGAAGCATCATCGTTGGGGAGATCACAAGGCCTGGCCACCAGAGTCAGCTTCTCCCACTGGAGTCAGCTTCTCCCACCAGAAGCATCTGGGTTGGGCTGACTGTCCTATCCCAACCCAAGAGTGATGGGGAGGCAGGAAGGATGCCTAAGAGCCTCCTCTCCCCTTCCTCTGGTAAGATGGGTCCGTGGAAGGGATATTCAGAGCAAGAGTATAGGCCTGAACCCCATCACACAGCCTCCCCCGACAAAGGCCAGGCTGGGGCTGAAAGGAAAAGGAGGTGATCCCACAGCCTGCATCCACCCTGCAGGAGGAGGGGAGGAAGAGTCCCCTCCTCCTCCTCCCCTGCTCACTTAGCCCTGTCAGCCAGGCCATTATGAAATTGGGGTTTCATTTACAGACTAATTAAACATTACAGCTTGTTCACAATTACAACGCGGGGATGAGGGAGTAACTAATTACGGAAGAAATCAGCTAACATTTATCTCTGCTCCCACCCTCCCTCTCCCCACTGCTGCCCCCTCCCCCCCCAATCTAGCTTCTTCCCACTCCCTGGTCACTACCAACTCTCTAGGCTTATTTCCTAGGGTGGGAGACTGGAAGGGGCCTAGTAACCCCCAGCCCTGGACATAAGATCTAACTGCTATTCTTAGCTATTCTGGGAGAGGGGCTGAGAACTCAGGGCCCTGTGGCAGGGGACAGTAGGTGCTTTTGTGCAAGACCCTGTGGATATGGCCTGTGATGGTATACGTGTGGCTATGATATCTGGTGTGGGGGTCTGCTCTGGGGTGTGTGACAGTGCTGTGGGGCTGCGAGGCTCTACATTATCTCCATCTTGTAGCAAAAGGTCTTGATGCGACTGCTGCAAATCACTGTGTGATGGGATATGAGCGTGAATGAATCATGCCCTCAACCCTCAGCCCCAGGCCAGGACAGAAAAGAACTAAGCGGCTGCAGGAGGTGATGGTTAATGCAGGCCTGGGATATGGCCCTGAGAGCCCAGAGCCCAAATTCCCGCTGGGCGGCCCCATTCACTCTCCTGCCCCAGAAGCAAGAGGGGCAGGGTTACCCTGCCCTGGGACTCAGCTGGCCTGGCCTTGGCCTCTGGCCAGATGCCCACTCTGGGGCCCAAGGAACCTCCTGGGGGCCTGGGGTGCCCCCTGTGGGCAGGAGTCCTGGGGTCTGGCTGGCCTGCCGCAGGGTTTAATAATAGTAACAGTGAGTGTAAGCGCTTCCATCCTTCCTGCCTTTGGGCAGAAGAAGAAAGGAAAGAGGAGGGAGAGGAGGGAGTGGAGGGAGCCAGCTGAAGGGAGGCTTTGAGGCCTCAGAACTCACATCAAACGGCAGGATCTGGGCCTAATTGTCTGACCCCTGCCCCTGCCTTCAATCAGCTCTGCGGCTCCCTGCCCGCCCCTTGCCTAACTAGCAGCCATGTTCTCCTCATTAGGACAAGCTCCCCTTGCACACATGTCCCCGGACATGTCCCCAGCACTCCCAGCTCCCAGCCCTGCCTGGTGGGAGGGTACAGCAGGGACCTAGTTTTGGAGGGGCCTCTGGGACAGCTATACCCTCAGCCACCACAGCAGGCTGGCTTGGGCAACCCCAGCCCCTCTCCTTGAGCTACATGGGCCTGGAGGCCGTATGCTGGGACACACTCCTGGGCTGGCTCAGCTGCTGGGTACATTCTGTCCTCTGTGTGTCCTTCTTGCTACAGCCCAACTGTCTCAGACACACAGCTTCTGAAAGCAGGGCCTGTTTGATTCCAGTCCCCTTTGGCCTGGTTCAGCCTGGCTTGGGCTGGTTTAGCCTAGCAGGAGGTCTGAGTCAGGGTCTGTGTTCACAGGCTAGTAGCTGAATGAACTTCTCTGCCTACGGTACAAGGATGGCTCTTTTAAATGGATCCAGGCGTGGTGACATGTTGCGTGTCTGCAGCTGGTGGAATGGCAGGAAAGCTGTACTCATGGTGGTGAAGAACTCCAACCCTAGACTAGGAGAGATCTGTGTTCAAATTCCTGCTCTCTCACTTCCTTGCTGAGCAGCTCTCAGTCATGACAACCTTCTGGAGCCTCAGTTTCCTCATATCCAGTAGAGATGACAGCCTTTATTACGGGGTTTGAGAATTCAGTGACAGAACAGATATAAAGCCCTCTGTACTAATACCTGGCACTCAGCAAACAAAGAATGACACTGGTGTGATTCAGACCAGGCCAAATTCCCCTCTCTGCAGGCCACAGGCCCCACTTTGCCCAGTGGGGCCTAGGCCTGGTCAGTAGTGTCCAGGATGGGAGAAGCTAAGAGGAAGGGTCCAGAACCCTGCAGAAGGAGAGGGGCAGCCCCAGGGGGCACAGCTAATGCCGACGACAGAGCACCTATGCTGGAGCCAAAGCATAGGGAGGGATGTCCCACAGTAGTTGCAGGTGGAGGGGCAGAGCCAAGCTTAAGGAATGTCAGCTGGCATGAGGTCAGATGGGGTGGGCCAGCAGGGCTGGTCCATGAGGTATGGATTGCCCCATGAGTACTGTGGGCCTGAAAGGAGGGGCTGCTGTGAACGCCACTGGAGTGAAGGCTGTCTGTGCCGCTCTAGGGACTGATTCTCAGGGTACCAGGGACTGGGGGAGGGGCTGGCCTGGTCTGGGCCCTGACATTGTCTCTCACCTTAAACCAGTGGTAATGACTTGCAAATATTGATGAAAACACAAACTACAGAGATTGTGTTTTTCGGGGAGTGAAGGTGGGGAGAGGGGATAAGGAGGAAAATAAACTGAAATGAAGTCCGGTTATCTCCCATCTGTGGCTGCTCCTAATCCCTCAGCCCAAAGGAATCCAATGCAGTCCCTTATCTGCCCTGTCAATCACTCAATCACCGCCCAGTGCTTGGTGGGCACCGCACGCCCTCACACACACTCAAACACATGCTCACACATGCACACACACGCACACACTCCAGTGACTCTTGCTCTAACACTCCCGCCCACCCCCAGCCCATTACTCCTCTGAGTAGGAGCAGCCAGCACGCGGGTCCTGCCAGATGGATGTAATTTGCATAATATCAGCAGCGGAGGCTGCAAGATCACCAGGGGTCAGGGCGCTGACATCCCCACACAGTCTATCTGCAAGTGCTAATTTGGCCGGCATTGATCTGTCTTTCTGATTTCTTTGTCATTTAAGTCTGCGATGGTTTGACAGGAGATACAGAGAGAGACAAGGGGAGATGAGGCCGGGGCCTGGGGCTAGGAAGGTGGGGAAACAAAGATTGTACTTCCTGAAGAATCAAACACACAGAATACATACATACATACATACATACAGGAGAACCTTCCTCCATCCATCTGTCCATCAACTCACCCATCCATCTAGCCATTCTTCCATCTATGGTTGCTACTGAAGAGTAGTCTGGTGTCTGGCAAGAACCAATTCCTCAGATGTCTCTGGGGCTCCAAGGGGGTCAGCTCAGGGAGGAAGGAGCCAGCACCCTCTCCCAAGGCACTATCCAGGCAGGCCAGTGCAGACCCTGTCAATGACGGGGGAGTTAACCCTTCTCATGACCATCCACCTCCCTGGCTTCTCCTGTTCTTAGGTCCACACCAGAAAGAACTGGATGGGAGGGGGCAGTAGTGTTGGGGAAGCAAACATTCCACTGTGCTCTGCCCTTCCCCATAAGGCAGCTGGGCTGACTCCTCCCCTCCCAGCCCTGAAGGTGGCCAAAGCTAGGGGAAGCGGGCAAGGTACCTCTCTGGGACAAATGGGGAGAAGGATATCAAAGTCTGTAGAGGTCTCGCATCAATGCATCACCACTCAGATCATCTGAAGCCCAGAAGACTCCACGAATCTTGCTAATTCTGAGGCTCTCTAGCTGAGCCAGAAAGTCCCACATCCTATCAGATCTAAATGCTACCTCCTGAACCCTCAGCCAAGGTCCTCACATTCTTCCTTGCCTTGGGTGGGGGGTCCCCCACAGGAATGGGGACACTGCCAGGCTAGATGTCATGGAGAAAGGGGATGGGAGGAGAAGACTGCAGCTCTGGGAAGCAAGAACCCTCTGCAGAGAGGTGGACATGGTCATTCTGTCAAGGGATGCAGAGGGGCTTGAGGCTTCCCAGAGGTGCAAGGCCCCCTCCCCCAGGCCACAGTGGCTCTATCTTGGTACCACCCCCTTTCCTTGCCTATGGCAGCAGGAATAGGGTGATCAGAAGGAACTCCCTGCTGGGCAAGAGGGGGGCTGGCGTTTGGTGTGTGCTAATCCCGGGCCCGAGGTCTTCAGAGGGACCCGGGAAACTTCAAGGAGGCAAGGCAAAGCTGTACTGCAGACGAGCTCATTAGCCAGCACCCCCCACCCCCCCAACGAGGAGGAGGGCGGGCAGCCCAGTGAGCGCGGCGGCAGAGGCGGCAGAGAAAAGGCTGTCACTGTCCTTTCTTCCTTTTGGTACAAGCGTCTCCCTGAGCCGACGATTCTCCCGCAGTGACACCTCTCATGGGCACTAATGAGATCCATGTCACAGAGCTAATGCGTTCTGACTGGACTCTTGATAGACACCCCACTCCTTCAGGGGAGACCACAGGCCAGCCCACTGCCCCACTGGGGGCCAGGCCCCCACCCTGCCACCTTCCAGCCCAGCTCTCTTGCCAAACAGTTCTGGGTAGCAAGCTCTTGAGAGTCCACTTGGTTTCTGGCCATGCCACCTGTACCACAAGCCTCACCGGGATCCTTCTCCATCCCAGAGCAGAGGGGCCAAGCTCCTAGGCAGGACCACCCAGCCAGGAATCAGGGAAGGTTCCAGTTACTCTCCTAGCCAGCTGAAACCAGCAGTAGTCTGTGGGGCCTCCAAGTTACAATAGCAGGTGAGATTTTACTGACATTTCCTGTGCAGATTTCCAAAAAAGAAGGGAAGGAGGCCCAGGCCCTGCCCTTAGAGAACCCAAGTACGTAAGGCCAGATCATTAGCTCTGACAAATTATAATAGGGCCCAAGTGTGTGTTTTGAACACTCATACTGGGAGGGCCAGGCAAGATTCCCGGAGGAGGTGGCCCCTGGAAGATTAGCAGAATTTTCCTGGGCCATGAGGCAAAGAGAGAACTGAAATCACAAAGAACCGTCAGGGCCAGAAGGAGGTCAGATGCCAACAATTGCAGGTCCCTGGCTCAGGGAGACTGCAGCAGCAGAGAGGGAGTGGTGATGCTGCCTCTGCTTTCTTCCTCAGCTGCTGCTACTGAAGCTCTGCTCAGGCCTGCATGTTTCACTTGACGCTGAGGGAAATGAGGGAAGCGAGCTTGTTTTCTTCCACATCGTCTCTATTGGTAGCGCAAAGCCCAATACCAAAAGGGTGCTTCATACTTCCGCAGTGATAACACAGGCTCTGCACTCAGATGGGCTTGGGTTTGAATCCTGGCTCCTCAACCAACTGGCTGTGTGACCTTAGGCAGTTCACTTCACTGAGCCTCAGTTTCTTCATCTATAAAATGGGAATGATGATGCTTGCCGTCATAAGACTGTTGTGAAAACTGAATTAGTTAATATAAAGTGCTTCCAACTAATGTGAGTGCTTACTGCCCCTTTGCTGAAATGAATGAAGGACCACTCAGCAGTCCCCTGTGGAGGCTGCCCTCCCTCAGAGCCTGTGGTCCAAACCAAGGATGCTGACAGAGACCATCGGCAGCCCTGGAGTCGGCAGTTCTAGATGCATGCAGGCCCTACTCACCACAACTTGCTCTGGCACCAGGCTGTTCACCAGGCTTCCAAGGCAAAATCCACTACCGCAGAAGGAAGTGCCCTCCCCTGACTATGACGTCACGCTGACAAGCCTCCAGCAGCCTTTCTGCCCAGGGCTGCACCACCTCCGTACCCTCCTTGGCCATCCCTAAACCCGACTTCACCCTCAGTCCCCAGGGCCAAGCCCACAACTCCACTTGTGAGCTCTGTGGGGGCAGAGCACTGTGTCTGCCATTGTTACCAATACATTTCTAGCACCTACCATGGTTCCTGATGTATGGTAGGTCCAAGATAGTGTGTAGGGAATGAAAGAAAGTTTTACCTGGTGTCCTACCTCTATTTCCAGGGCCGATGCACTCTTGCTTACCTTGCTGCCCCCCCGCTTTCAGCCTCCCTGTCTGCAGTCTGTCCTCACTAGTCCTTCCCCTATAAACTATGAGCATCCTCTGACTGAAGCCAACACTGACCATGTAACTCCCCTGGCCAAAACACTCCTACAGCATGCACAACCACCCTAGTAGCCCTCTCCCCTACGGCCTGAGCCCCTTCCCCACACCCGTCACCCCAAGCCTGCCTCTGTGCTCTCTCAGCACCTTCACACCACCCATGCCACACTCCTGTGGCACTGCAGGAGGACTGAGCAGACCCTGGACATGGCTCAGCTGTGGGATCCGCAGCACCCTTGCCTGGCAGCCACCCAATGCTGCCTCACCCCCCACCAGCCAATACACATACCACTCCCCATTCCAAGCTGGCAGCTCCTCACACAGTTAATTAGCACCATGTCACTAAGGACCAGCCTGAGTGGCCAGTGACAGGAGCTGACCTCTGACCCCCAGGGCTAGGAAGCAGTCCACATCAAACTCTTACAGCGCGACCCTTTTAGCACGCACAGTAACTCGGGGCATCGCCAGCTGAAGCTCATTAAAGCTGTCTCTTTGGTGCGAGGGCCATTAACCTCACTGCTCAAAACCCACGCCTCCCCTTCCCCGCCTCTCCCAGCCCAATTAATGCCCTATATCCTCCCTCCCTTCCAAGCACCCTCACCCACACCTCAGAGCCAGCCTGGAGGTGGCAGGGCAGCCCTCTTCATTCAAAGACTACAAAGACCAAGTGTAAAGAAGCCCAGTATCCTGGGGAGCCCCTGGTGCTGGCAACAGAGGAGGGAGCCCCTTTAGCCCCACAGTGTGCCCAGCACTGCATGAACACTTTCCCAGGGGACTCACTGAGCCTTCCCAACAACCCAGAGAGGCAGATGGCACTGTCCTTCATCTACGGTCACAGGGTTCTGGGTGGAAGAACCAGAACTACTTCTGGCTCCAAAGCCCTTACTCCATTGTCACTCAGAGCCTTGGGCTGCCCCATGGGGCCCACCCAGATAAAGAAACCACCTTCTCTGAAAAAGCAGGGGATACCTCAGAGGTCCTAACCTAGGGTCAACAGGTGAACAGACAACAGAGGCATTGCTGAGTCTCAAGAAGCACAGAGTGGGAACAAGGAACCCCTTCTTCTCAAACACACACCCTGGGACAGATGATAGAAGGGGCACCCAGATAAAGTATATGTGGGGTGCATTAACCTTGGCTGTCCCTAGCCCCCAGCCAGTTCTTCCTTCAGTGGACCAACGCAAGTCTTCTCACTGGTCCTCTTTGGTTCCTCCCTTTCCCATCACTCTTTCATTGATTCATTTACTCACCTACTCATTCATTCAACCACCCACATGCATTTATTGAGCACCTACTAAGAACTAGTTTTGTGCAACAGAAACTGCCTCATTGATTCTGAATCAGAGCTTTGATCACATCATTCTCTCACTCACAAACTTCCTATGTCTCCTCAAAACTGCAGGAAAAGTCCACACCCTTTAACCAGGCATTCAAGGCCCTGCTTACGTCTCTGATTATTTTCTTTTCTTTTTTTTTTTTTTTTTTGAGGCGGAGTCTCGCTCTGTCGCCCGGACTGGAGTGCAGTGGCCAGATCTCAGCTCACTGCAAGCTCCGCCTCCCGGGTTTACGCCATTCTCCTGCCTCAGCCTCCCGAGTAGCTGGGACTACAGGCGCCCACCACCTCGCCCGGCTAGTTTTGTATTTTAGTAGAGACGGGGTTTCACCGTGTTAGCCAGGATGGTCTCGATCTCCTGACCTCGTGATCCACCCGTCTCGGCCTCCCAAAGTGCTGGGATTACAGGCTTGAGCCACCGCGCCCGGCCAGTCTCTGATTATTTTCTAACTGTTTCCTAACCCAAATTTGCCACTCCAGTCATGGGAAGCTTCTTGTAGGTGTCTGAACTTGTCCTCAGCACACTGGGTTTCTCATGCCCACAGGCCTTTCTACTGAGTCCTCCTATCTAAAATACCCTCCCCCCATTTTTCTGACTACCAAACTCCTATTTATCTTTCAAAGATTCCAATTCAAGTGTCCTCTTCTCTAGGAAACTTCCTGCTGACCTCCCAGGCATATTACCCTGCTGGGTTTGGCATCTTCTCTAGATTGTTTGGAAAATATCTATGAGAGGGAACATCAGTTATGGTGGAGTACCCCCAGTTCCCCAGGCCTGTTGGTCACTTCCTCTTAGCCTGGACCCTGGGAAACCCTTGAGATGTCCCAACAAGAATATAGGGACATCCCTCCTGGGGTGAGATGCCCCCATATCACTACCTCTTAGTGAGAGGTAACTGAAGAAGTAGAAGCTACTTGGCAACTAAGGAGAGGGAAAACCACCTTTGGGGCAACCCATGTATTTTCTATCACAGCCCTTAGTACCCTGGGTGGCAAGCACCTATTTCAGGCAAGTCCCTGTCTCTTCCCAGGATGTGAGCTCACTGAGAACAGAAACTTGTACTCAGTGTGCCCAGCATCCACAAGGCACCAGTCAATGTCTGGAATGGATAAACGGTCTACTTTGAAGGAGGTGACTGGGTCCTTCGGACCTGGTATTATCTCTCCAGTACCCCCAACAATGATGCGACCCCAAAGGCTCACAGGTTGTGGTAATGTCAGAGCACTGCCCAGAGACACTCTGGCTCTTTCCCACTTGGAATAAGGCCTATGCCTGGTCAGGTGCCCCACCTGAGAGCATGTGCATGCACACATGTGCATATGCAAACAAAATAAGATACACAGAAGTGAACAGACACACCTGACAGATACAGAGACTGGCAGCTGCTTCCACACAGACTCATGCCCTCAGAAAAATACAGATACACTGTTAACACGCTCCCCAACAGACATGTATAATCATGGACACATTATACTCTCAGTCTGACACAGAGACCTACAGCTAAAGGTGTCACACATATGCAGACACACAGATACAGATATGTATTCATACTGATAGATCAGAAACTAACAGAGCCTCCAACTGCCTGGAATCGTAGCCACTCCAGTTCCCTTCCAAACAAGAATCCCCCTGAGGGTATACCCCCATTTGGTACCCCAAGTGGCCCCCCTCAACCCAGGCACCGCTCAATGGAGGCTGCTGCTCCTGCGGGGGAGTCAATACCCTGTGGACAGAGTCATCGGTCAGAAGGACCCCGACTAATTAAAAGCTGGTGAGGTTTAAATAATTCATCTCCTTAACTCCCATTGATCGTCCAGTTTAGTGGCCACAGACTTGAAACAATATTAAACAGCCTCCTCCAGCTCCATGGGGGGTGGGTAAGCTGACATGTCCCCACCCACTGAGGACATTGCCCACTAGAGATGCAGCCAGTGAGGGGGGACTTTGGCCTGAGTCCAAGGCCACCTGTGACTCACCAAAAGCCCAGACCCAGCCTCCTCCAAAACACCACTTTGAGTGGTGCCTTCCAGTGGTCCCATTCAGTAATTTTCTCATTCCACCCGCCTTCTGCCATCCCCCCAGCTATGTAGAGAGCCCTGTTAGGGCACTGAATGAGCCATGGAAACTCTCTGTGTGCCTGGGGACTGGGGCATGCGGGCAAGGGACGATGGATGGAGCTGCCGGGGGAATATGCGAAGGGACTGACCAATGCCGCTGTGGGGCCGGCCTATGTGTTGCAGGCTGAGGCCCTTGTTCATGTCTAGAAGTCCATTCTTGGGCCAGCAGCCCATGGCGAAGCTGTAAGCCTGGAAGACAGGAGGCAAGTGGTTAACGGAGGCCCTGACCCTCTGAACCAACCCCACTCACAAGGTCTTCCCCCCGACCCCCAAATCTTTCCAACAAGGAATTCCTCTCACAATGCCATCTCGTGAGAATCCCTTCTCCACCCAGGTCCTCCCCCGACCCAGCAGAAAGTCCCTTCCTTCTCCAGAGTGCCCTTTCTCCTGGGCTTCTCCCCATCTGAGTCCCTGGCCCTCACCGGGTGCCCCTCACCAGGACTCTTCTCTAAGGAGTTCCCGTTCACTAGGCTCCTCCTTCTCAGGAGCCCTCCTCTCACAAGGGCACACCTGTACCATGCACCCCTCCTTAGGATCCCCCCTTTCCAGAGCTCCCAGCACTTCGCTGGGCCCCCTCCTCACAGTACTACTGTTCACAAAGACTGGCCTCAGGCAGGACCTTGGAAACCAGCACATCCAAACTGCACTCCACAGACAGAAATGTTGAAGTGACAGCTGGCTAGCAAGGTGCCATGGTCAAGGTGCTTTTGACCACAAGCAGGCCAGGCTATGGAAGGCTCTGGGAGTTTTGTGGGGGCTCAACTGAGGAGAGGAGTAAGGTCACTTGGTCAACTCAAGCAGCTGGGAGGGGAGTACATGGGGCGTGTGTGTGTGTGTGTGTGTGTGTGTGTGACTGTGTATGTGTGTGTGGTGGGGGGAGCAGATGCTCTGAAGGTCAAGTGCTCACTTATGCATATTCAAAGCGGCCACCCATCGATCTGTACTTAATTGTTTTCCTGGGGTTGGGGAAGGAAGTGCTGGGGGCATCGATCTGCTCAGGCCCCAGCACTCCACTGCCTCCCCCTCCATCCCCTTCCCTCACCACCTGGCTGCCAGCAACCTCCACCTGGGGG